>NC_056735.1:217263494-217285994 GCF_019279795.1 Protopterus annectens
GCTAGTGCTATACATGTGTGTGAATGGAAAATTTTCCTTCAATAAGGCTATGCCTATGGGTTGTGCAGTTGCTTGTGCTACATTTGAAAAGTTTTTCCTTTTGTTACAATGGATATGGTTACTGTCATTGGGGGAGCAGAAGGTCGTTCATTATTTGGATGATTGTTTGTTAATTGGGGAAGGTAAGGAAGGGGCATGTGAAGTGTTGGTTGCATTTTCTACTATGTGTGATGAATTAAGAGTTCCATTAGCAGCAGATAAGCAAGGTGGCCCTAGTAATGCTTTGAAATTTCTAGGTTTGAATTTGGTGCAGAAAGTGGCATATTGTGCTTGCAGCAAGACACGTTGTTGAAGTTGTGGGAGAAGATTGATTGGATGCAAGTGAGGGATAAGGTCAGGATTAAGGATGAAATGGAAATGTTAAATTTATTGAATTTTGCTTGCAGAACTATTAGTCTTAGTAGACATAGTCGACTGCCTATTTATTTAGGGGAGGTAAGAGCAAATATCACCAGGTGGGGTTCCTTGACTGTTTTAATAGTCTATCATTTTGACAGAAATTGTGGATTTCTCAAGAGTAGTTAAGCTTATGCACTGATACGGCAAGCACACATGGCATGGGAGCTTTCTTTTGAGTGGAATGGTATTCAGCCCATTGGCCTGAAAGTTGGGCAGGAGGGGAATGGCTTTCAGTCCACTGGCCTTAAGAAAGGGCAGATGAATGGAAGAAGGATGTGGCATTACTGAAGATCATGCCAGTTTGGGCAGCAGTAGTTGTGTGGAAGAGTATGTTGTCAAACTGCAGGCTGTTTTTTTATTCAGATGATAAGGTGGTAGTGCAAGTTTTGGCTAGGAAAACTGCTAAATCCCCTTTGGTTTTGTTCATTTTATGGAACTTTGTCTTACAAAGTTTATTAATTAATTAATTTTATTTTTTCAACAAGGCTTGTACCAGGCAAGGTGAATCAGACTGTTGTTAGCCTGTCTTGGTTTCAGTTTTCCAGGTTTTGGGCATTGGCACCAACAGCAAGAGACAGGCCAGTAGGCATTCTGGATAAAGCGTGGAGTGAGATGGTTAATAGAACAATCTTGAGCCAAGTCTACTTCGAAGGCATATAACCGCTTTTACAAGGTTTGTTGGCCAACTGTTGCTGCAGCATGGAAGATGGCCTTTGGGGGTGGTCATGCAATATGCTGCATACAAATGGTCACTATTGGAAGCAGTCAGAACAATCAAAGTTCATTTGTCATCTCTTAGCATGGTGGCAAGACTGAGTAGTTTGGATGATGTTACGAAAGAGGTTGGTAGTGAGAATGTTGAAAGGATGGGAGAAGGTGAGAAAGAAGAAAGGTAATAGTCATCTTCCAGTAACCAGACAGGTGCTTAAGATTTTGTTGATAGGTTTTTGGCTATTGTTGAGCAATTTGTCAGCATACATGAGTTATGAGGCCCTAGCTGTGGTTATGTATATGAGTGCTTTTAGAGTGGGCGGAAATGCTGGGTGCATTGTAGTGGTGAGATGTATGTTTGTTGTATTTAGAAGGATTACTTTTGCTCAAGAAATTAAAGATTGATCAGAGAGGATGAACGTGGCCTGTGGTGTTGCTTAAGAAAGGTGAAAGGTTGTTATGCCCAGTAGGTTGGATAAAATAATTGAGAGAATCTTTTGGCAACAGGAGGAGGTTTTGTTTTTTTCATGCCATTCAGGGTAGATTGATATCAGCACTGTGGTTCAGTAATGGGTAAGTGAGTTGTTGGAAGGTATAGCTGTAAGAGATGGTTTAGATTATCAGTCAGGTAAATAGCTGGCCACACAGTCTTTCTGTGCCTTCCTTTCAGATTGGGAGAGCATCTGACCTAACAGAGGAAGGGAAGCTGGTAGAATTCATTAAGAAAACATGGCTTATTATATAAATTTATTTGTTTTTTCAGATAATGCAGTAGTTATTCTGGGGCATTTTATTGTATTCTGGGTGGAGAAGAGATCAGCTCTGAGGCATGGAGGAAGTATGTTGGGGCTTTCAAAAGAAAGGTGGAAGCTTGCATGGCAAGGATTTAGAAGCTTGCTTTGGCATCAATTGTTTCTTAGGTTTGAGACGATAAAAGCAGCGTGGGAGTTCTGAAAATTTTGATTATTCATTTTGGGAGTAATGATTTAGGTTGGGTATCCAAAAGGCAATTATCGAAATTGACTGTTGGTAATTTAGCTATGAAAACAGTGTCCACAAATGGTGTTAGCATGGTCAGAGATTATACTTATACTAGTGTGGAAGCAGGCTGCTAGCTTTGTAGTGTTAGAGAGAGCTAGGCATTTTATGAATCACAGACTGTCAATGGCTTTAGGTAACTTAGATATATTGATCATTAAGCACCAAGATTTTGGTGATAGGGATTGGGTTTGGTATAGGAATGATGGCATTCATTTAAGTGACTTTGGTTTAATGTACATGTGGCATTGGCTTTACAGGATGTTGGCTGACAGTTATGAAAAGAGAAAGGGGGAACAGCCTGAGTGCAGGTAGGTGGGTGGAGAAGAGGGGTTCTCCTTTTCATGCCAAGTTTATGAGGTGAGCTGAGGTACGCTGTCTCACAGTTTTGGGGTTAGGTGAGCAGAGGGTGTAATGCTGCTTGTTTTTTTTTGTGAGTGAGTAGTCAATGCTGCCCATTATGTTACAATGTTTTACAAATGTTCTAACAAATGTAACCAGATGTTCAATGTTCACTGAGTTTATGAAAAGTAACTCTAAAAGTAAAAATTAAAATTAAAAATTAAAAAGTAAAAAGCAAAAGTAAAAGGATGGCACAGTGGTGCAGCAGTAGTTTTGTCACCTCACAGCAAGAGGTTCTCTGGTTCGATTCTTTGCTGGGGTGCCTTCTGTGTGGAGTCTGCATGTCCTCCCTGCGTCTATATGGGTTTTCTCCGGGTGCTCTGGTTTCCTCTCACGTCACAAAGATATGAACCTGGAGCATTTCTCCCCAGGAGTCTGCTGAAAATGGGCTTTGTTCCAAGTTGGACTTTCCCAGTAAATAAAAAATAATAAATATAACTGAAGTTCAATCATTTGTACTGTATTTCATATATGGAGTTGTCTGTAAATTAGTCATGATGGCACATGCACTATAGTTAATGTCTTAATGTGCTTGGACAAATTGTGTTTGGCCACAGATGGATTTGCCAAGGGGCACTTTGAGGCATGGGTGGGTTGCTACTGAAGAGGGGAGGGTTAGTGTGGGGGGGCACAGAGTGGAGTAGACAAGGATTGTAAGAAGAAAGGAGTTAGCGTAGGCAGGGGAGAAAAGCATTAAATGTAGGGAAAAGTTTGGTAGGAAGTGAAATTACTTGGGAAGGGGTCAGAGAAGGCAAAAGTTATTGTATGGAAATTACATCAGTCTTTTATTGTGTGCTTTTAGTGATTCCTACCCTCCCAGCCCATTGTAATGAAGAGAGTGGAGTGAGGCAGAGTGGAGAAGAGGTGTATTGGGCGAACCTCTCATCTTTCCCCTTTCCTGCTTAGTTTGTGGGGTGAGTTGAGGTATGCTGTCTCACAATTTTGGATTCAGTGAGAGGAGGGTGTAATGCATTTTTTTCTTTGTTGGTGAGCAGTCAATGCTGCCCATTATGTTGCAGTGCTTTACAATTGTTCAAACAAATGTAACCAAATGTTCAATATTCCTCGTGTTTATGAAAACTAACTGAAGTTCAGACATTTGTGCTGTATTTTTACATATGGAGCTCTCAATAAACTGGTCACAATGACACATGTGGTCTAGTTATTGTCTTAAAGTGCTTAAACAAATGGACAATTTCCTGAGATTTCATTACAAAAATGTTTCTTGACTTTCCTTGAATTGTTGCATAAAACAATTATTTTAAATCAGAGAAAAAAGATTAATATTATATGAAATAAAAAATAAACAAATCAAGTTCTACAAGAGGAAATTTTTACATTGGCAGAAAAGTGAAGTCCAGTCCTGTTTGTGGGTATAGATGCCCTGCAAAATCTTATTTCCACAGTAAATATCCTACTTTGGGCACTTAAAAAGGCAGCCCAATAAACCTACTAGAGGCAGATATAATAAAGAAACCCACAGGTTTGTATACTGGCTGAAACAGAAAGTAGTTTGCAAGGCTTTGTTCAGCTATTCTTTAGAAATATTTACAAAATTTATAGTACATTGAATGAAGCAAACACAGCCCAGGATGAAACTCTACCAGTTTTGCTTTCACTGACTTGGTCCATCACAAATCTTGAAGCAGTGGATTGTAAAATCAACAGCAGTCTTAGGTGAAATGGCACCCTAGGCCAGGGGTCTGCAAACTTCACTATCAAAAGAGCCATTTTTGGCCCCTCTCCAACCAAATAAAATTCATTGGGAGCCACAAAACATATTTGACCCCTAAAATGAAGTAGAGTATAAAGTTTTATAAATATAGTTATTATACTAAATATAAAAGAACTAAGTTTATAAGAGCAATATTTAAAATCCATCCCTATTTTTGTTCCTTTGCTCCCGTTTATTTGTGGCTCTGTCCAGATTTCTTGTGGTAAGACTTTGAGAAGTATGAGAGGTATGGAAATCTTTCAGGAGATGCTGCTGCTGCCAGAGATCGCTTGATCGCTCTCAGTGTGTGTGGAATGCATGGCAAAACAAATCGTGTTATTCTAGCAAGTTTCTAAGTTTATAAGAGCAATATCTAAAGTCAATTGCTTGATCACTGTTAGTGTGTGTGTGTGTGTGTGTGTGTGTGTGTGTGTGTGTGTGTGTGTGTGTGTGTGTGTGTGTGTGTGTGCGTGTGTGTGTGTGTGTGTGTGTGTGTGTGTGTGTGTGTGTGTGTGCCTGTGTGCATGTGTGCACGCGCACGTGTGTGTGTGTGTGTGTGTGTGTGTGTGTGTGTGTGTGTGTGTGTGTGTGTGTGTGTGTGCGCGTGTGCACATGTGTTGTGTGGTAGCATGGTCCTTATTTTTCAAAGCTTCAGGGAGCCACTGCAGAGGGGTGGAAGAGCTGCGTGCGGCTCCAGAGCCACAGGTTGCAGACCCCTGCCCTAGGCAAAGGTCTGCATAGCACTCCCTATCACTGCTCACTGTTTTCTTGTATGTACATCACTCTACTCCCCAAATCCCCCTCATTTTAGACTCCACAACACATTATAACTGACCAGCGTAATGTGTGGAGAAAAGACCTGAAATTAAGCAGGTGGTCTGCAGGCCACTAGGCCTCCAAAAGCCACAGGTTTTCTAGATCGTCTGTGGTGCATTTCCATTTTTTTTCATTTTATCTATTGATGATGTGAACAGCAAGAGCTGTGTCAAAGGCATGAAATTAATTCTTTCTGTTCAACTTTCTTTTTCTTTTTCAGCATACCCTAGTTGACAAAGAGTTCAGTATAATAACTTTGAAATAGACAACTGAGTTTAAGCTTGAGGTCCAGAAATTGCTAGGACCCCAAAAGCCAGAGGGTTATAGAGGCTCTATGTTGGATTTTAAAGATTTTTCAACATTTTGAGGCAATGATGGTTAGAGGAAAAACACGAGTAAGGAAGAAAAGTTAGTTTCATTTTTCTTTTGGGAAAGAAATAAGTTGTGTCTGATAAAATGGGAGTTTACAATAAACTGAGAACACTAATGTTTTTGAGGATACATAAATCATATAGAGGAATAATGTCTGCCTTCCTACAGCCCAAAAAAACTTCCTGTGCATCCCTCTGCTGTTGGATTGGGATGAAAGTTAAAGCATAAATGTCTGCATTCATGTTTCAAGTGGTTGCTTTAAAACATATATACATCGTCTCCTCTCACCTACCCCCAAAAGGCAGCCACTTTCTGTGTATCACTCTGATGTCAGAATGGAAGGAAAGTGAATCAGCTAACAACATATGGTAACATATTTCAACCTGTTACTGTCAAATGTTCATGAACAGGATGACTGTACCCCTACCCCTCAAAATATAGCATCCTGATTAGATACCAAATTTTGACTGTGAAGAAATTGAAAAATAACAAGCATCACAGTAACAAGCATCACAGTAACAAACATCACAGTAACAAGCATCACAGTAACAAACATCACAGTAACAAGCATCACAGTAACAAACATCACAGTAACAAGCATCACAGTAACAAGCATCACATTAATGCAGTGCTACTTGTTGCTCTTAAATAATACTGTGCCCTAAACAAGCTATCGTGATCTTTCTAGAACTCCTTCTATGAGGTCTCTAAAGAAAGTCAGATAATGACCACACTTTCTGCAGCCCACCACAAACACTACATCAACTTTCTGTACATACCTCTGGACATAGCTGATTTTGGACCCAGTGGGGTGTAGGACAACAGCTCCTACTATGCCTGTGTCAAAATCCACTTATACAGCATAGAGTGGTGGAGCCACCAAACCCCAGAAGCTTTTATTCAGTGGTATATTGTTTGCCTTATTTTTAAAAATAATAACTTGCCAAATGTTTTTCTTTGTTTGTAATGTTACCCAGAACAGTTATGAATGTGTGAATTAAAATGTTATCAATTAATAATTCTCTAATTAAACTAGTTTAACACATAAAACAGGTTTAATAGCTGATCACAGATTATGAATTGATCAGCATATCAAATATGCTGTTCAAAAAATATGAAAAAACATAAACTAGGACTTATTTATAAAGTCATATCTTTTCTCTCAGACCATACATGTATGTCCATATCTCGGACTTGCTTACTCCTTTATCTACTATATGCCTCACCAGTTTTGTCTAACAGTACCCTCAGTCAGACAAACTGGGCAATAAGATTGTAAACTCTGCAAGTGACCACGTTAACTGACCATATCACTGTCTTGAACTTAACTGGCTGGAGCTACATAATTAGCCTACACTTATATTATGTTTTAACTGTTTATATATATATATATAGTTCCATGTTCTGTACTGCACCGTTATTGCCTGTGAAAAGTTCGCAATGTGGATTTCACAGGGGGTCTCTACTGAACTTTGCCCATTCAGACTTTCCAGTAGTCAAAGGCTAATACATAAATAAATACATGATTATATAAATAAATAATGTGTGTGCATCCACAGATAAAATTATAATATTATTTTTAATGCACACACATATTGACACCACTTCTGAGAAGCCAGATCTATTGCAGTACACACAGACACACACACACACACATACACACACACACACACACACACACACACACACTGAATGATTACCAAAAGGCAAACTGATGGGAAGCCAGTTCCCCTAGACCATGTGCAGACTCCAAATAGAAGAAATAGAAGAAGCAACATCCAAGAACACAGAGAACTAGAGCTCTGTGCTGTGAAACATTAATGACACTCAATGTGTTGGTTCTTTCCACACACGTCCTGCTCTTGCTAGACCATGAAAGATAGACATCTAACATGTGCATTACTGATGTTTGTGATGGAAAGTGACAAAAATCACGAATACTGGACTGCAGAAGTGCCTTTGTGAGTTTTTTAGAATGTTATGCACGTAGCTTAGTTTAACAGTTATGTGCTGTCACTGTAATGTTCTGAACCTTTTGGATCAGGTATCGGCAGTCATCAAGACATCTTATTTCTAATTTAGAAATATTACCTGGATCAAACATTGTTTATCTAGGGCAAACCTTTTGATGGCGATTAATGCACTGCTGTTGCGTTGCTTGGACATATACAATGCTCTGTACTTTAGACTGTTGGAGAGTGACCTGTAATATATGCAGCTAAATTGGTAAATAGCATTCCAATAACTAGTTGTATCACATCAGTTCAGTGAGAGGTACATTGTTTGCCATTTGAAGCTCGGTGCATCTTCAGAATCCTGACCATCACTTTTCATGCACTGAAGAACCTAGGAACTGCTTATATAAAAGAGCTGCTGAGACCCTTTGTCCCAGTTGACAAATTAGAACAAACAGTCTGGGTATGCTTACTGTTCGAGATGCGCAACGTAAACTTTGTGATTCTCATATCTTACTCATGTTCTCTGGAATTGGCTACCATCCTGGATCCACACATGTGAGTTAGAGTCCACCTTCTGGAAATCCCATCTTGTGG
This sequence comes from Protopterus annectens, assembly GCF_019279795.1. Classification (NCBI taxonomy): domain Eukaryota; kingdom Metazoa; phylum Chordata; order Ceratodontiformes; family Protopteridae; genus Protopterus; species Protopterus annectens. Next base: position 217,271,559 of record NC_056735.1, read on the forward strand.
GTCTGGTAGAGGAAAATTCACTAATTTTTGATTTCTGGATGTTTTACTGCTTAGGGCCACATAGTGTTTTATTCAATGCATATTGTTAAATGGTACCTAACCCTAGTCAGTTATGTTAACATTATCTTTTAATTTATGTGCTATTTTTAGATTGCTAAATGTTACTGTGTTTTATACTCCTTCTTGTTTTTATTGTAACTGGATAGTGGTAAGGATTAAATTGCAAATAAATGAATAAACAATCAAATAAACAAATAAAATGCAATTTTATATGGTTTGCCTGGTATATTATTTCATCATTTTATGTTTACAATTTTGCCTCCTTTTTCCTTTAGATACAGTTTCTGAGACAATATTAATGACAGTGCATATGTGTTAACTCTGATTTACACATCACAGCACTGATTACTGTTTTTACTTTACTGAATGTTCCAGTGTTGCACATATACCTGTCTGGGTGTTGATTCATCTTCAGTGACATTATCAGATGGCTGATTAGTTCTAAACAACCTTGCCTACTTGTCAGCATTCACTAGGTGCTGATACTTGACACTACATGCATCTCTGTTGTTGGCTTAAAACATCTGAGACTCAAAATCACACAACCAAACAATCTGTGAGTACATGAGTACACAAAGCAATGGCTGACCTGTGTGTGTGTGTGTGTGTGTGTGTGTGTGTGTGTGTGTGTGTGTGTGTGTGTGTGTGTGTGTGTGTGTGTTCTTGTTTGTGTATATGGGGAGTATACGTATGTGATCATGTCTATGTGAGTATGTGTGTACATATCTGTGCATACACAGATACACACATTCACAGACATATATAGACAAACAGATACACATACATGTTTAAGTACTTTATTCACCTGAGTATTTTAATACTATTTGGACAATACAAAACAAACATTAAGCTACTGCAAATTACATCTTTTACAATATAGTTATCACTTCAATTGCAAATGAATGTTAATAAAAGCTGGCATTGGTAACTGCTATTGGCTGAGCTCTGCAGTCAATCTTAACTACCACTACAGAGTAACAAAGCCATTACTATGTCGATGATGTAAAGAATGAATGCCAAAAAAATCAATTTTAATATTACCTAAAGTGTACACCTAGTATGGGCAAATGTCACAGTTTCCAAAAAAAAGCACCTTAAACATATTCAGTTTTTACTTGTTCTTTTAATCTGAGTTATTCTAGTAAATTTAAATAGCTTTATATGTAATGAAAGGAAACTCCTTCTGAATTTCAAGTATTTTTTTCAATTATAAAGTGCTTTTCAAAGGGTGCTGTTAATGCAGTAATGGTCTTAAGCTCAAAAGGCAATGTTTCCACTTGCTTTACACTTCAACAAATAAAAAGACTAAGCTACACGTCTGCCATAATCCTAGCAAAATTGTAGACTAAATTATGTCTTATGAAATAACAGCATGAATGCACACATCTTTCTAGGAAGCAATGTATTTTATACGGCACTGTATTGCTACTCATTATTTTCATTTGTATGAAAGGTCTTTATCAATTTCTTTATCCCTGCAGTGATGGCTGGGCAGACAGATATGATGTCACAGATGGATATCAAAAGGAAGCTGCCGGAGGAATAACTATTAAGCTGCAATCTCCTGATGTGAGTTGGTTTGATGACTATTACCTGCAACTACGACCTGAAAACAATCAGAGGAACCCTTGGTTTATTGAATTCTGGCAACACAGATTTCAGTGTCGGTTAAAAGGACATCAGCAAGAAAATCCTAATTTCAATAAGACGTGTCTCAGTAAGCAACCTTTCGCATGCATTCTTAAAACATTATTAAATGAAATATTTTCTAATTTTATAGACTAAACATATTTCTCATTCTTCACTACATCACCTATCCATGGTTATCCATATCAGAGAGAGAAGCAATGGATGTTACATAAATATCCATTCATTTGGACTTTGGCATTTATATTTTTCTGATTTTGATAAACCAGGTATGCTGTTAATTCTCTTTATGTGTATAAATGCTTTTAGCTATAAATATATAGAAGTAAATACATGTTAGGTAAAACAAGACCTGCAAAATTTAAATTCATTTTATAGAAATAACCAGAAAATTTGTGTTGTTACATGTCATTCTGATTTTTGACATTTAGAAAATACCATACTGACAGTAGAGGATATTTTTTAAAAGAAAATGGTCCTGAGGTATATGACTATTCAGTTTTATCTCTTCTCTGTGTGCTTTTTCATTAGTGCAGGCTCTTGGTGGCTTAGACTATATCCCAACCAGTAATGATTGCAATACATGGACCTAGCATAGCTGTATTACCACTAAATTTCAGAGGACTCACCTTCGTACTATATGCCTCCATTAGATCTACTTTCTCCCCAAATGACCACCAATGATGCTGCAGCAGTATCTTCATCATTTCTGTTAGCATCTTGGTTGGTGTTCAATAGTCCAGATTTTTATGAGTTCACAACTTTTTTTTCTATTTTGTAATCAGAAACATGCAGGCTGGACCTATGTCCTTCTAGGCTAGCAATTACAAGCTTTGGTGTGTTGTATCCACTTATTTACCAGATCTCAGTTTCTTCATTAAAGGATGGTAGTTTACCTTCAGGCTTGAAGGAGGCTTTGTTTATCCCAGTCCTCAAGAAACCATCTTTAAATATACACAATTTAAATAACTATCATCTGATCTCTAACAATTCCACCTTTTGGGAGAGGTTATTGAAAATGTATCTCACAAGCAACTGGAAACCAACTTAAAGTCACATGGATCCTTCTCAATTAGGCATTTGTACTTGCCACAGAATTGATGCTGCTCATACAAGAGTAGTTAATGATCTCCTGATGGCAAAAGACCATAGCACTATGTTGTGTTCATCCTCCTGGCTCTTTACATGATTTGACACAGTGCACAGAGCATATTGATAAAATAATTGCAATATTACTATGGTGTTGCTGCTTGGGTCTATTGTACAGTCTCAGATGTGGAATACCATAGCGTTCTGTTATGGGCCCTTTATTGTTCAACGTGTATCTATGTATATAAATATATATATCTATATCTATATATATATATATATATATATATATATATATATATATATATATATATATATATATGGGTCTACTGTATAAGTTTGAAAATACACTTCTTCAAACTCACACAGTAGATCCTGGGTTACGCGAAAGTGCACTTAATTGAAAGTGCATTTTCGCGAAACCCGTTTCAGTGAACGGGCTACTACTGACTTTTGTGCAGTAGTTACGGACTTTAGGGCTAGGGCGTGGGTCATGGTAAGGGGATAGCTAGTAGGGCTATCCCCTTACCATGACCCGCGCCCTAACCCTAAGGTCATAACTACCGCACCACAGTGGAGGACATAGCATGTTTTCCTGCTGTCCTCCACTGTGGTGCGATCCATTCGTTGAAGCTGAGTTCGCTAAAGTGCACTTTCGAATAAGGCTATTTTAGTGATAGAATCATAAGCCAATGGGTTTACCAACTTAATATTGACCTTAGAAATTCTAAGTTAGAATATGCTTTAATACCCATTTTATATGGCCTCAAAATGCCCCTGTAATTGGTGAAATTTCAAAATTTTCTCGGAGGTTTGCAGTGTCCAAACTGCCAACTGTATGGGTCATTGAGTTCACTATATTCTACATTTTGGCAGCTGGATCCTTGAATCCTTTTTTGGTGCACAGCTTAATAGTTCTACAGCTTAAACCTAGGCTAGAGCCAATCAGAACCATAAAAAAGATGTCTGAATTCTCTATTAAGGTTACACTCATCTCGCGTGTGCATTTTAACACCAAAAATCAGATTTTCACCTCTTTATCCTAACGAGTTCTCTCTGATGACCTTCTTCTGGCTTCCTCTCTAGTAGAGAATGAACCAATGCAGTTTTCCACTCATTGATGTTGGGTGGTATGATTTTTCTTTCCTCCAAATTTTCTTTTTTGGTAAGTTTTCAATTATATATTTGTTTGTGTTTAGTACTAAAGATGTGTAGGTCACGGTGTGCTTATAAGCTTGGCCCATATATAGCATGGAAGCATGATATTTGTATGTGTATATTTCTGCATTTCATTAGCCAGCAGCTAGTGCTCCAATTCCCATATTTACTGAGGTATTTCTTTTTTCTAGCATGATATTATTATATTTGCTTATTCACTTGATTTTTATTGAAGTGGCACACCTGGCCCAGTTCTCATTTACTATATTTCTAGTGGTAGAATTCTTTGTAGACAGGGCAATGCCTTTACAACAATTTACCAGAGTCATTTTTCCTCATGGCATCTTTGGTCCTCCCCAGCACCATCTGCTCAGTTTTATATAACTATTGTTTCGTTAAGCAACATTTTTTCTGTTCAATATTTATTTTGCAGAATCTGATTGTTTTGAGGCATTTTTAGACAGTACCATTTGAATAAAATATATATTCAATAATTAATAAAACAAATTGAACTAATAACTTTATAGCTGTAATTGTATTCTTTTTATGTATTAGTCAATGCTTTGGCCTTTGGGTATATTTTATATTTCATTGATCAATCATTACAATAGTACTTTATATAGCTATATGTGTTTGTATGTATATTCCCATAATATTATTTTTGGCACTGTAGTTTACATTCATAAAATCAAATGTGATTTGATCGCTAATATTGGATATTTTACTTTTAAAGGGAATACTTGTCTACAGTCTACCATAACTCTAACCACCTAATCTAACTTAACCTAACATACTTTAGGGGCTCACTGTATGGCCCATTTTTCAAGTACTCCACCCTGTTCTCTGCCATTTGGGCCTCAAGGTCCTTGCAAGGGCAGCAAGGCCCTTTGGACCTTGTTGGATGTTGCCCTATTGTTGCTGGTTGCGAAGGGCTTCAAGGTCCTAAACTGTAGGCCCACCACTGACCTTGACAATGGCCCAGCCAGCCCAAGCTCAATTAGCAGCTTAAGTGACTGATACAGTGACAGGGAGAATGGGAGAGCCTATCCTGAAGGAGAGGGAGGTAGAGAGAGAGAAAGGAGTCACATGAGTGTTTCCCACATATGATCCTTAGCAGTGGCTAGAGATCCTGTGGGAAAGGAGTGTCCAAAAGAGGTAATAGCTCATTGGAAGTACCAGTAATCACAGGGAAGAGGGTACAAGGGTAGTTATTATAATAAAAAAGTATGTTTAGTTCTGGAACACTCTTAGGTTCCTTGTTGGCCTTAACCCTGGTGGACTTGTTCAGTACATGATCAAAAGAGGTAGATAGACCCCAGTAGAGGATATGGACACCAGAATGCACTGATGGTCAGGCTATGTGCAAGACAAAAAATGTAAAATTAACTAAAATTGAATAGCACAAAGACAAAGGCCCTAGCTGTTCATGCAACCTTTAGATAGTCCTCTGCCATTTTGTTACAAAATTATATCTTATATGGAGATTACAAGCTTGAATTTGTTAGCAAGGTATGAAATCCTGGTGTTTTTCTTGACTTTCATCTAACATTCTGGATCAATTAACGGCTGCAGTGAATTCATCTTGTTTCCATTTGAGAAGTGGCATCAGGATTAAGCACCTAATACAGATCTTTCATCTGTTGTTCAAACCTTAGTATCTGCTTACATATGTTACTCTATAGCCAGGATAATCACTGGTACATCATGTTGCCAATAAATTATGTTCATTCTACACAACCTTCTTTGGCTGTCTATTTGCTATAGAATTTTTTTGAAATTCTAACGTTAGCGTACTTGTCTATTTACCACCTTAGTCCTTGTTATCTGAAGGAGCTTATTGTGCCCTACTGCATCAGTATTGTGCTCAGCCTATGAGTGCTTGCTAGCAGTTCTTCAAGTTAACTTTGAAATTTCCGGCTTTCATCGTGGTCTTCTCTGAACGGTGTATGATGGTGTAGCTTGATGATACTTTTGTCTTGATTTGCCTTTATTTATATATCATTTTATCTGATTGGTATTATATTTTGTTACTGAGATTTGTAAAGAGCACCTAAGCAAATGTGAACTTGAACTTGTTGGCATGCCTTTAGAGTGTTACAGGAAGTGGAGCATTCCAGCAAAAATGTACACAAACATTAGGACAACATGTATGTATTAAACGAAAACAAACAGCCAGCAAAACTATGCAGTAACAATGGTAATGACCATTTTATCATTCTGTCCATCATAAACATACTATGAAAGCAAATCGGAGATAATTTAACTCTGAATAGCAGGAGATCTGGAGGGGTTAATTATCATTATTCTAACCCCCCACCCCCCATAAAAATAGATGTATGATGTATAGTTTTAGTCATCTTTTTTGTTTAGATTTAGGATTATTTCCATTAATCCCACCCCCCCTTTAGAAAGAGAAAGAAAGCAACATATATCACTTTTCCCAAGCTGCCATATTGACGTCATTTATAAGTTAGAAAAAAAGGTCAATTCTAAGGATCAGTTTATCTGGGTAATGGAGATTTGAAATTAAAATGAGATTTAGGAGAAAGAATTGCTTGTAAGGAAAAAGTAGATAAGTATAATTTAGAAGGTGTTTACAAGTGAGAAGCTAATATCAGCAAGTTTCTCCATAGCATGCTTTGTTTGTAAGTGGAAGTTGAGCAGTAGCATTAAAGGTATAACGTTAAGGATTATGATTTGGGAGAGCAACACATAATTTCAGTGTTAGGAGAAGAAACGTGTACTTATTCCCCATGAATTTTCTTGTTTTTTTGTAACATTTTAAGCTGATTTCTTGATCCTATATATTGCCCAATTGGAAAACAGGATATTCCAAAACATATAGCAACACTTGTCTGAGAAACATTATTTGAGTAATTAGGACAATTTCATATATATATATATATATATATATATATATATATATATATATATATATATATATGGGTCTATATTAGATAAACGAATGCTTAAAATGTTGAGTACGACATGCTCAACAGCTTTTAAGCATACGTTCATCTAAGTGAAACCCCAGAATGTCGAAACAAGGAGTTTTGAAAAGTTAGAGTTGGCCAGCCATCACAAAGTCAATGGCTGACAGCTAAAATGTACTGTACACCATTACAACCCCCCCCCAAAAAAAAACAAAAACAAATTAACAGACAAAATTAAGTGGGGAGCTTTGCCCCCCCCCCACACTCCCCCCTACTTAAATATACCAACTCTGAGATTGCACCACAGTGGAGGACTGTGATAACATTACACAGGGTGAACCTTGAGACTGCACCACAGTGGAGGACTGTAAGAATGGCTAGATAGTGTGGACATTCTGACATCAGCCGCTGGCCAACTTTTTGAAACTCCTTGTTCTGGCATTCTATGGTTTAGTTTAGATGAATGTACATTTAAAGGCTGTCGAGCATGTCGATATCAACATTTTAAGCATCCGTTTGTCTAAAAGGGCCCATATATACATATATTGCAGTGAGGTGAACATTGTGCATTATATACTGAGTATAGTAAAGTTTTTCAATAGGGATTAATTTTTATGGCAGCTTTCTAAGCACTATGCCAGACTGATGGATTCTGAAAACCAGGATCTAATGGGGGCTAGATTAATAAAATAGTAATTTTCACTATGTTTGAATTTCTTATTTCAAAGGTATGAATTTCATGCAGCTTTTCTGAATGTAAAGCCTGACACAGCATTTGAGAGAATTTTAGTTTGTTTTCATCACACGTATGATGGGAGAATTTTGATGTATTGGTGTTCTATAGCATTATTCCATAATGTATTGATCATTGAATGTGTACCTTGCTGGTACTCAAAAAGTTATTTTGGTTGTGGATTTTTTTTTTTTTTTTTTGTGAAATTAAGCCATATACCATTTTATTTTGCTGTAAAGAAAACTGTGATATACAAATAGTTTTGTTTTCTATCAGTAAGTTATGATTGCATTAAATTGTTTGCAAAGGAATAAATATATCATTAAGGCATAACTGGACCATTAATTTATTAAATAATTAAACTAAAGAAAAGAATAAAACCTTTAAATATGACAGAAACCATCTAAGGAAAACAGAGCTAATATTTTGCATTTAGAAAACCCAATCACTTTGAACTCTATGTGCACTCAAGGTGATCAATAGCTGACTGTTTATATAGTATACAACAGATATGGGTAGCATTTTAACCTTAGAATTGAATAATAAGTGATTAAATTAGGCAAATTCAGTCCATCATGTTGTTTAGGGGCTATTGGTTTCTAATATGAAATTCTGTTGATTTAAGGGACCAGATGCACTTCATAATCTTGAAGTCATACTTTTAAATAATTTCAAGAAAATGTGATAACATGCATATATAAAGTGAAATAGAATTTTAGTGAAAATATTAATTTTAATTATAGCGGCTTTTGAAAGAAGAAAAAAGCTCATACCTGACCATCTTTTTAATTTTTTTCTCTTTTTTTGTCAGATAGTAACAGATTGTTTTGGTAGATAGAAGATCATTTTTTTTTTTTAATTTGTATCCCTACATATTTTAAACTTGGATTAATAAAACTACACTGCCAGTCTATGTGGTTGATTGGGGAATAAACATCACAGCATAATTCATTTTATCAGCTTGGCAGCATTTCATAAAACCTTCTTATGTCAGTGGCTGCAGGTGCTCACCACACTGCTGCTCATTTTGATGTATCAGCGCTGGTGAATTGGCATGTTTTGTTCACTTAAACTGTTCATTTATGGGGGGGGGGGTGCATTTTCTCTAAGAGTAGCAGACAGTAGGATAAGACAGTTTAATTCTTTTCCATGCTGTTGTGTAATCTCATTATTTGTATATTTAAAGCCTCAGGGTATGGTGGGTGCAGTATGGATTGGCCCATGGAAAATATGCATGATAAGTCATTAACTCTAACAGAATGTAATATTTAAAAAAAAATGCAGAACAAACCCCAACTCCAATGAAAAAGGCAACAGCCAGCAATGCACTACCATAAACAATGGCAAACAACTCTTCCTTGGATCAAAGATACTTTATTCCATGTGTAAGCACTTTCATAATAAAACATTACTTCTTCAGACACATAAAATCTTAAAAACTGATGCCTTACATATATATATATATATATTCACAAACTAGTTAAAAACACCCAATCAAATCATACAAATTTCCCTCTAAATGATGAAGTTAATTGGCTAAACAATTTAAAAAGACATACACAAGTAAAGCATTGTCAAGTCCCTAGCTAATACTAAAGAGCCATATATTAAAATAAAATAATCTTTCTCATACATACTTTTGACTCTGCATGAACAATAATAATAATAAATTAATACTTGAGCCTCTTGTTTTTCAAAATAGGTTTGAGGGGGACCATGTCATTCAGTCCTGACCCCCTGTGAGCTCTTAGATGTAGAATCCATTTTAACTGGTGGGATTCAGTCTTATTAACTAAGTCACCCATTCTAGGATTTTCATGTATCACCTGAATGACCTGGAAAACAAATGAATGAGTTCCCCCGTCCAGCACTATATGTTTGGCTATAGCACTATGTTCCTGTCCTCTTCTCACACAGTATGCATGGTCCCTAATACTCTCTCTAAGTCTACAATTTGTTTTTCCTACATAGAACCTAAAACATCTTGTGCAATGAGCAATGTACACTAAATTTTTAATATTGCAATCTGCGCTGTATTTAATCTGCCATAAATGTCTGATGTCTGGATGTCTGAAATATCTAGACTCATCCACACACATGCAACAATTACATATCCCACATTTCTTTGTACCTAAAGTCAAGTCAATGGGAGATTTCAACAGTCGTGGGTAACATAACTGTTGCTTTAGATTCAATCTGTTGTTATATGTAAATCTAGGTTTCATACCAACTATCCCAGTGACCTCTTCATCTGTCAATAACATATGCCATTTCTTATTAATGATCTGTTTCACAAAATGTACATCCTGAGCAAATGATAGAACTACTGGAACCTGTGTTACTTCACTGGATTTCTGAGACACTGTCCTATGACCATTCGAGAAGTAGGGCTTCCCCCTCCCCTCTCTTTCCTTCCTTGCTTTTGAGCATGCACGTCCTACCTCCTTCCTAGAATATTCTCTGCTAATAAAAGCTTTCCTCAAAGTTTTCAACCCTGATTCAAAATTAGTATGTAGAGATGACAATCTGGACACCCTTAACATTTGTCCTTCCACAATGCTGTTAAACATATGTGGTGGGTGCATACTACGTCATTCCAAAAATTAAGGATGATAACACTCCTTCCTATGTATATGGGTGCAAAACTGCTTCCCTTCTTTAACAATTGTCACATCTATAAAGTCAATTTTAAGAGCTGAACTCTGATAGGTGAACTTAAGAAAGTCACAGCTGTTATTCAGAGTTTTAACCTAGGCATCCAGTTGTTCACAATCAGCCTTCCAACAAATAAAGAGGTCATCTGCAAACCTTCTATAAAAATTAACATTAGATGTGCCCCCTACTCTGATAAATCTCTTTTCCCACTCCATCATCACAAGATTAGCATATGCATTGGCACAGCTAGTTCCCATTGCTACCCCAGATGTTTGCCAGTAATATTTACCGTCAAACAGAAAAATATTATATTCAAGCACTATTTCCAACAACATGCATATGAAATCAACTATCATTTCATCATAAGCACCATGGTTCATTAAACACACTTTGACCATTTCTAAGTCTTCCTTGTTTGGAATGCATGTGAATAGGGACACTACATCTAAAGTCACTAATAAATTAAATTTACCTTCCACATTGTCAGTCATTAATTCATGCAAATCGACTAAAAAATGTTCAGTATCTCTAAGCACAACTTGATAGTCCTGCAAAATCTTCCTAAGTTCCTTGATCAAAACCACAGAAATCAGCTCAGTAACCTACCCAGGCCATGCAACTATTGGTCTAAATTTGGGCTTTAAGGGGTCTTTGTGTATTTTAGGGACGCCATGTATTTGGGGTATAATAGGACTCTCTACTGTAAAGAAATTAAGCAAATCTTACTTAAATGTCCTAAGCATAAACTTTCATACAAAAGCGAATGAACACTCTCATGCATTTTTTGAATCACTTCTCGTGTCACAATCTTATATACATTCACATCAGAAAGCATCTTTGTCATTTCTGCATAATAATACAAAGCATCCAAAATAACCACAGGACCACCTTTATCGACGGTTGAATAACTATCTCATTATTATTCTGTAAAGAAGACAAGGCCAGACGTTCATCTTTAGTAAGATTGTCAAAGTTCTTATGTTCAAATTTGCAAAAATCATTGTAAAAATCCCTTTCACAGGCTTGTATAAAAATCTCAATATTCGGTGGCATATTGGGAATAAACACACTCGGCTTTTTATAACTAAAAACAACATTGTCACTTATAGTTACAAACAGCTTTCCATGCAAACAGCCATAGCTGAATTAAAATGTCACTGAAATCAAAGCTCACCTGTGGTACAAAACTCAAGCCTTTTGAAAGAAGTTGTGTTTCGGCTGAAGTCAGTTCATATTGCGAGATATTCCAAACGAGTCCTGTTCTTCGAACCCCCACATTTTCTTTAATGTTCGTGTCTGGGTGTTCGTAGGTGGTTCCCTTCCTTTCTGCCCACCTTGCTGAATTCCATTGTCAAGCGACCTCTTCTGTGTTGTTCAAATCGGCATAGGGAACATAGACAAAACCTGCTCCAACTGTTCCTGCTGGTCTGGTAGAATTTTACGTCTTACTGCCGGCCCAGCTTAAGCCATTATGGAAGCAACACCTGCATTATTTGTTGTAGGCCCTTGAACCAAGGGAGTGGAGTAAACTGAAGTAGGTGGCTCTGAGGACTCAACTGGAGCTCCTGAGATGGGATTGGATGTCTCCTCAGCATCCGGTCTCTGATTGGATGCAATCTCCATTCTCAGACATTGATTGGTTTCTCGACTAGCTGGCACAGAATGATTCCTGGGCCAAGTAAAACCATGCTGATGTGAGAAGTCATGCAGATCTCTTGCAAGCTTTCTCTTTTTCTGAATTAACAGTTTATTTCCATATACAGTCACCTTCTCCTTGAGCTCATTCAAATAAATATCTGCTCACACCTCCTCCATCAGACACTCATTTTCTGCTTGCTGCCATACTGTATTGTCAGTCAGCTCCTTTTGCATGGGCTGAAAAAATTCTATAAGGAGTTAATGTATTGTCTGCTTGTTGCCAAATTAATTTTCTACCATTCAGCTAACAATGTTGGATACGTGTTCCCATAAGTCAACATATTCAGGACCCTAAGTCCTCTGGGAACAACACACTTTTTCAAACAAGCCTCAAAATGGTAACACTGGTACTGCAGTCTCTTATATTTAAACAAATCATTTTCAAAGCTCTGTTTTACTATACGTACCTTAAAGTAAGAAACCTCATCTTGTAGCAAAATTTCAGATGGCTGCGGTAACTCACCAAGCAATAAAGGGTTGTGTAGTACCATTACACATTCAGCCAAACACTTATTAACAACCCGTTCATTCAAACACTGCATTTTTCAGTCAACAATTCTATGGTTGCCTTCTGCCATACTCACAACACCCGTTAGTAGCAAATACACAAAAGTCCAACAGAAATCCCAAGAACAAGGTGTTGTAAGTGAAGTCAGAAATGCAGAACAAACCCCAACTCACTTCCAACACCTTGTTCTTGGGATTTTTGTTGGACATTTGTTTATTATAAAAAATAAGTTTAGTAAGGACATTGGAATTTTTTATAAACATCAGACTTTCAACAATCCTGACCAGTGACTTTATTGCTTTTAAGTGATGCTTAAGCTTACTGGATTTCTTATAGTTTCTAGATGTTGTGGCATGTATTTGGGAGAAAGAAATTAAATTTGAGCAGTTTAATTAGTCCTCATTTCATTTTGTGAGTTGCAGATGGTTGCATTGTATATAGGATGGAAAAAATGTTGGAATGCTTTCATTTTATTTATCTGTCATTTTTTTCCCTCTCAATTTCTGATGTATTTACAGATGAGATTTGTATTTTAATTAGCTTCATTAGTAAATTTTAAGACTTTGTGGTCATTCTTACTACTAAGACAGCACACTGTTTTCATTCAGTGATAACCTGTGAGATATGAAGTGTACCCATTTACTGGGTAAATCATTAACATCATTTCATATCTGATTTCAGCTGGTTTTCTAGTTATTTTTAAATTTATTTTAATATATTTTCTTACTTGGAAGTTTTTTTTTTTGATATAGGCATTTTTTTCTTTCAATAGCCATGGGATGCCCTATATTTTTCATTTATATCTAAAACATATAATTCCTTATCCTCATCCATTAACAACTAGCAAGTACTAAAGACAATCTTAAATACTATCTGCTAGACTCTTTGGTATATGCCTGCTTGTATCATCTTGCCTAGAAAAATCCTTAATCTCATCAACATCTATTAACTTCCCTGCTATTAATAATGCCAGTTATAGTAATCATAGGTCCATAGGTGATTACTAGGCAAATGGCATAAGGGCCTTTATAAGCCTTGTCAATAATATCCAGCATGTGACAGTATTATATCTTAATTCCCCAAATACAGGATGGGGTGTATCAGGGTAGTGGGTCTTTGGGTGTTGGAGCCCTGAGTCATTTTACATCAGGGTAGTGGGTCTTTGGGTGTTGGAGCCCTGAGTCATTTTATATCAGGATAGTGGGTCTTTGGGTGTTGGAGCCCTGAGTCATTTTACATCAGGGTAGTGGGTCTTTGGGTGTTGGAGCCCTGAGTCATTTTACATCAGGGTAGTGGGTCTTTGGGTGTTGGAGCCCTGAGTCATTTTACATCAGGGTAGTGGGTCTTTAGGTGTTGGAGCCCTGAGTCATTTTACATCAGGGTAGTGGGTCTTTGGGTGTTGGAGCCCTGAGTCATTTTACATCAGGATAGTGGGTCTTTGAGTGTTGGAGCCCTGAGTCATTTTACATCAGGGTAGTGGGTCTTTGGGAGTTGGAGCCCTGAGTCATTTTACATCAGGGTAGTGGGTCTTTGGGTGTTGGAGCCCTGAGACATTTTACATCAGGGTAGTGGGTCTTTAGGTGTTGGATCCCTGAGTCATTTTACATCAGGGTAGTGGGTCTTTGGGTGTTGGAGCCCTGAGTCATTTTGCATCAGGGTAGTGGGTCTTTGGGTGTTGGAGCCCTGAGTCATTTTACATCAGGGTAGTGGGTCTTTGGGTGTTGCAGCCCTGAGTTATTTACCCTCCCCAGAATGCCTGCATGCCAATAACCTATTTTTTTCTCTATACTTTGAGAAGTAGTGTGTAATGTGCCCATTGCACCAGGTACCTAGTGAAACTATTTCCTTTTAAGTCTTTATGGTTTCTTACATATATATATTTAGCTCATATTGCAAATCATTTATATGTCTTATCTAACTATCCCTATAACAACATTTTTTAGCCATATGCTGCC
>NC_056735.1:217290994-217293494 GCF_019279795.1 Protopterus annectens
AGGCCAACATAGGAGGACTTTGGCTGACAAAGTTTGCAGACGACTGCAAACTGGGCCCCATAGCGGAAAGTGCATCAGACACGGATATCCTTCAGAAGGGACTCACGGAAACAGATAGCTGGTGCCAGAGCCATGGCCTGAAGTTAAACGCCAAAAAATGTATAGTCATACCCTTTGGGAAAAACAAGGTAACCCCAAGCTACCATATAGGTGGCAATCCACTAAGCACAGAAGAGGTTATCAGGGACCTGGGGACCCAGGTTGACAGTGGCCTTTCTTTTGACACTCACATTGCTAAAGTGGTTAGAAAGACCTTCTACATTGCCCACCTGATCATGAAGGGATTCACATCCAGATCTAGTGAGGTTATTGTTCCCCTGTACTCTTCACTTATCAGACCAATGATCGAGTACAATGCCCCATTCGGGATGTATCTCACCCGACATCTGCAGCAATTGGAGAGACCCCAAAAGTTCCTCACCAAAAGGATAAAGGGACTCGAAAATCTGTCATATGCTGCCAGATTGAAGAAACTCCAGCTCTATTCAGTCGCATACCGTCTGCTCAGAGGTGACATGTGCCTGACATAGAAGGCCATGTCCAACCCGGAATTAATGGACATGCTCCACCTCAAAAAATCCAAATCCACCAAAACCACTAGAGCAAGCGACTTAAACCTTAGCACGGATATAAATAGGACGTGCTGGAGGGATAGATTTATCACTCAGAGACTCCCTATGCTGTGGAATAAAATCCCGGTCCATGTGAGGCAGAGCACCTCGCTGACTCTGTTCAAGAGAAATCTAGACCTGTGGATGGGAGATCGTAGGTTTACCCCGGGAATCATCTCTGTGTCACTGCTGGACAGAGGCACAACAAACTAATGGGCACAGTATTTTTTCATATAAGGGGTGGCGTAAGCCACAAAAATTTGGGCTAGGCTTATAAATGCCTTAGGGCAGATAGCCTAGTATAAACCTATGAACCTATGAACCTATGGCAATATACTATGGGTCCGCACACATGTATCATTCCTTACCTATAGAAAGAGAATACAAATTTAAAAATGAGATTATCAGATGAATCAGTGATATAGTTATGATCTTAGATGATAACAGAGAAAAAACATATTCCAAGATCTGACCCACTGTGTGATGCATTTATTACTGTGCACTAACAATACTTATACAGGAAAAGCTGATGCTGCTGTCCACAACTCATAAAAATTATATTAATAGACATTTCTCAATAACTTATAACATCCTAGTGGTTAAATGGAATCTTTTTAGATGTGGCAAAACAGAGTTACAACAACAGAATGATTAATTTAAATACCCAGTTTGAGAGATTAAACTTGCTTCAATTAGCTGCCTGAAAACTATTCTGTAAATGCATATAATGAAACAGAAAGAAAGAAGGGAAAATTTACCTTATAACTAGTTTTGTCAAGTGGTCAAAACAAACAAAAAAAAATACTGAGAGACTTAGCAGTATCTGCAGAATTTTTTTTCAAAATTGTACTACAGATGGCAGGCTATGTCAGTCAGTTATCTACTGCATATGAATAGCTACTGCAAAGAGAATGTGCAGTTCTTTTCTGAATTCATATCCACCCAGTAATTACATTGTAAAGGGTTAGGAACAGGAAAATGTATAACTGTGCAATGACATTGTTCTAATAAGGTAAGACAAACCTTTTAAAAATCAATGATAGTAATAAATAACACCTAGCACATGGGTCACAGTTTATGAAATCCAAGCAAAATTTATTCACTCCAGCCTTACACCTATGGATAAGCCATTCCAGCTATGATAAACATAAATTACTGTAATAAAATGGCTATAATAATTAGCACTTACATTCATTAGCAAGTCTCATGGATAAACTATGATAAAAACAGCTATTTTAATATTTCCATATGTTATTTAAAGCAGTACAAATATTTATTATAAAGTGTATTTTAATAACGGTTATGTCAGAATTCAATAGGTATGATAGTTCAACAGAGGCAAACAAAACATGCAGTACTATATCTCAAAGAAGAAGATGCCAGTGAGTAAACTTACAACACAAAATTGTGTTTGTGAAATGCTCCATCCAGAATATCAAAGTGAGATACGTTATGAATTTCACTGAGAGGATGCGACTTTAACAACATAACAGTGATGAGCTATGTAGGAGTCAGACCCACAGAATGACATCTATGTGTCTCAAAGATGGTTAAAAATTAACATATATTAGCAGTTAAGCATTTCTTTAAAATCTTACTTGAACTTCCATCTCAATTAGCTGAGACCCTAGGGGAGAGAAAAGGACTGCATTACTCACCAGTGTCTTTTTTGAATTTTTACATTTTTCGTCAGCACAGAGTATGGTACGCATAGCTCTCAACCTTCCATCTCCAAAATGAGGAACACTAGCCCTCATAATGTAGAACAAATGGACAAAATGTGGAACACATACTAATGGCTTACTAACAATGTTAACTAGGAGGGTCAT
>NC_056735.1:217298494-217340994 GCF_019279795.1 Protopterus annectens
TTCTCCTTCCCTTCCCCTTGTTAATATTTAATTACCATATTCCTAACAATGCACATGACTGTGTGTGTGTGTGTGTGTGTGTGTGTGTGTGTGTGTGTGTGTGTGTGTGTGTGTGTGTGTGTGTGTGTGTGTGTGTGTGTGCGTGTGTAGATGTGGTAGTGAATGCATGCAAAAATCAGTAGAGGCTGACACAGTGAACACATGCAAAGATAGCCAAGAAAAATAATAGGAGATCGACGCCAAACACTACTTTAATGAGTAAAATAATAAAACACAGCAAAGCCTTCAAGTTACCAAATTCTTTCTCAATGCAGTTACACATCTTATTTTCCTCACAGTGTTTAAATATTTATACCAGCCAATCACAAATATTCCTAAAATCACATGGGTTATTAAATAGTTAAATGCAGTTAAAATAAACAGCATAGTAAAAGGAACACACATGCATATATAAAAACAAGCCCAGGGCCAAGTAAAAATAAACTTATAATAGAATCCAAATATAAATAAAAAATATATTATATATTATAAGTATTATTATGCTATCAATATTAGATGGAACAACAAAACTTCACGAAGGTAGGACCAACAGTAAAGAGCAAACGCACAAAGACTTAATTTTGTTAGTCCTACAGTGGTTAATCTGTCTAAATGGTCATTTAGTGATTCTGAGCTAATGCTTTTATTTAAGAGGCTTACTTTTGTCCCTGCTAAAGGAGCTAATATTAACACCTTATTAACTGAACTCAGGCTATTCGTTACAAATATAGATTTAAAGCTATTGTATGGAAGTAATAGGATAAGGGGTGATTGTTTAAGGTGACCAAGCACTTTTGCACCAAACAATACTCCAGCAGTAACAGCATTCCAGGAAGTGAGATTTTTTTGTAAAAAGAGCATTGTGATAAACATTTTAACTTAAAACCCGAAGAAAGAGACGTGTTTAGTAAATTATGCATGAATCAAAATGCGGTTATTAAACAGGCTAAGTGGGTAAGATTGTTGTAATGGCTGTGGAGTTTTATAATAACAGGATGCATGACTTTTTATCTGATTTAAGTAATTTTAAAAAAGTAGACAGAAAATGTGTTGATCAGACAATGCACCGAGTTATGAACTTTTCATATGATTTACTTAGAAAAATTTATTATACCCGAAGTATATAATTATCTTTATGTCTGCATGCCATTATTCCATTTGTTTATGGATTGCCAAAAATCCATAAAGATTTATCAGTACCACCCATGAGGCCTGTAGTCTCGGGGAGCTCTTAGATTATCACACCCTCGTCTGATTGCCTTGAGAAACAGTTACACCCATTATTAAGTTTCAGTAAAAATTTTTATTCAAGATGCTAATGATTTTCTTTCTACACTCAGCCATTGGGCCATGGAAAATGAAAGCATATGAATTTTACTTGCTATGATCAATGTTAAGTCCTTATTTACTGTGATACCTAATGACTGGGGTGTACAGTGTGTTAGAAAGTATTTATGTGAACATAGCACGTTTACAACTTCTAAACTAGAAATGTCATGTTCAGTGCTGGACATAGTGCTGGAGATAATATTTTTTGTTTAAAAGATGAAGCTTATCATCAGCAACTTGAGGTGGCTATGGGCACCCCAGTTGCAAATACTTACACTAATATTACTTTATTGAGGTGGGAAGACATTAATGTTTTTAATAAAAACAAATTAGCACTGTTTAAGAATCAAGATATACTCTTTTTAAGCACTTCATGGATGATATTTTTGGCTGTGCATGGGAGATATTGATGGGTTTTATGCATTTGTAGAGAACATGTCCTTGGAGACTAGCCCTTCTGTTAAACAGAAGTTAAAGGCTTTGTCCTTATTGTATGTGTGTGTCCTTGGAGAATAGTCCTTGTGTTAAAAAGAATTTAAAGGCTTTGTCCTTATTGTATGTGTGTGTCCTTGGAGACTAGCCCTTGTGTTAAATAGAAGTTAAAGGCTTTGTCCTTATTGTATGTGTGTATTCATGGAGACTAGCACTTGTGTTAAACAGAACTTAAAGGCTTTGCCCTTATTGTATGTGTGTGTCCTTGGAGACAAGCCCTTGTGTTAAACAGAACTTAAAGGCTTTGTCTTTACTGTAAATGTTTGTCCTTGGAGACTAGTCCATGTGTTAAACGCAAGTTAAAGGCTTTGTTCTTATTGTATGTGTGTGTGTCCTTGGAGACTAGCACTTGTGTTAAACACAAGTTAAAGGTTTTGTCCTTATTGTATGTGTGTATGTTTGGAGACTAGCCCTTGTGTTAAACACAAGTTAAAGGATTTGTCCTTATTGTATGTGTGTGAACTTGGAGACCAGCTCTTGTGTTAAACACAAGGTAAAGACTTTGTCCTTATTGTATGCGTGTGTTCTTGGAGACTAGCCCTTGTGTTAAACACAAGTTAAAGGCTTTGTCTTTATTGTATGTGTGTCTCCTTGGAGACTAGCCCTTGTGTTAAACACAAGTTAAAGGCTTTGTCTTTATTGTATGTGTGTGTCCTTGGAGACTAGCTCTTGTGTTAAACACAAGTTAAAGGCTTTGTCCTTATTGCATGAGTGTGTCCTTGGAGACTAGCCCTTGTGTTAAATACAAGTTAAAGGCTTTGTCCTTACTGTATGAGTGTGTCCTTGGAGACTAGCCCTTGTGTTAAACACAAGTTAAAGGCTTTGTCCTTATTGTATGTGTGTGTCCTGTTAAAGGTTTTGTCCTTATTATATGTGTGTGTCCTTGGAGACTAGCCTTTGTGTTAAACACAAGTTAAAGGCTTTCTCCGTATTGTATGTGTGTGTCTTTGGATACTAGCCCTTGCATTAAACAGAAGTTAAATGCTTTGTCTTTATTGTATGAGTGTGTCCTTAGAGACTAGCCCTTGAGTTAAACAGAAGTTAAAGGCTTTGTCCTTATTGTATGAGTGTGTCCTTGGAGACTAGTCCTTGGGTTAAACAGAAGTTAAAGGCTATGTCCTTATTGTACTTCAGACAACCCAGTTTTGATTACCAGCACTAGAAGTGACAGAGCTGGCAGGGCAGGATGGGATTGAGTGACCAACTCCGCTTCACTCATCCGAGGGGGGGGTGTTGGAGGACTCATGCCATGGGACCTGTACCACCAGAATACTGTGGGGCCACAGCACTTGCAGCTAAAGAATCTGGGAACTTCAATCCACCTACAAGCATGCACATACTCTAGCCTACATCTCTGGCGATTGGTGTCATGCATTTGCTCTTGATACAGATTAACAGGCATTGCACTTTACTTTCTTACCAAACAGCCGACTCTTGTTTTGGAGGTTCCAGATGGGTTAACAACTTACAACCAATATTCTATATCTTTCGTGATCACAGGCACAACCCCATGTCTCTTCCCTCTCCCTCTCAATGTCATAAGACTTAAGGAATCTGAAATAATGAACAAGCCAAATGAGCCTGATGATTGTGTGCAAGGACAGATAGCAGCAAATTACTTAAGTAAGAAACCTACTTCTAAAAGCAAGACCAAAATTAAGGGTAAATTGTCACATGACAGACATGGAAAGACATTAAATAGAACATGAAGTAAAAAAAAGGATGATTTGGAGGTGTTACAAAAATGTGTCATGATGTACCCTACTTGGAAGTACTACTAAAGAATCATTGCATGCAAGCATAGACCGCTATGGATTAAAAAATACAACTTATAGACAAAAGGAATGGTGTACACAGAAAAACTTATGTTTATTGGAAGGTGTTGAAGGGCTATTCATGATGGGACCATGTGTACCTGGAGCAGACTACACATGAGCATCCCATGCTGTCTGAAAATGAAGGAAAGGCTTATGGAGTGCATGAAGAAAAAAGGTGTCAGTTTAAAACAGAGACAGAAGGAAGACGTGAAAGAAAAAAATACAAAAAATGTCACTGCAAGTGAGGACAGATAAGTATAGAAGCAGTGATAGGATTAGAGCTGAACGTGAGGAGAAACAATTAAGGGATACTTAGCAGTAGCTGGCAGGAGCCATAGCGTATAATCTAAAAACTGGGGAAAAGGATTGATCTGATGAAATGGGTATATGACACAAAGGACATGGGTGACTGAGAAGTCAATTAGGAAGTCAGAGTGATTAACCAGTGCAGGATTGCCCATACCTGGGAATTAGAAGGCAAGCCACGTCCACTTCCTGACTACCCCACTTACATGGAACTGGCTGATGGCAGCGAGTGCTAGGTTTATACGCAAGTTCTAATGCCTTCCTAGCAGTACAGAAGTGTTGTATCTAGAGTTAATATGTGGAAGCAAACTAAGTGATCTGGTGTCTTACTGCTATGTACACTCACACAAAATAAAAGTGCGTATACAAAGTGAAAGTAAAAACAAATGCTGTGGCTGCCCAGTTATTTATTTAAGGAAACTGACATTTTTTGAACATTGTCAAGCATATACTTCATTTATGTATTTTTTCTTGTTAAATCAAAACTTTCTCTTAGGTCACAGTGAATTTCATTTTTAAACATTCTGGTGTTTTAAATATACAAATGTGTTCAAGGGCTGAAGCTTTGGGTCATACTAGCAGGTTTATTAAATGAATTGAAGATCTGTTTAATTTTTATTTTTAACTCATAAGCTCATAAATGTGTAGGGTCCCACATTCAGGCCCCCAGTCCCTCATGGAACTCACACACTGGTGAAAATAAAATACTGGTAAAGCAATTCAAGAATCTAGCAGTTTTCTAAGTAAAGTTAACATGGGGAACATCCAGGTGTAATGTGGAATGTTGGTCCTGAGACATGGACTAGACTAAATTATAAGCTTTTATACAGGATTTTCTATACAAAAGAATCTTAAAAAGATACTTTTTTTCAAGTAGCATATATAATTTCAATTCTAGAGTTATTCTTAATATACCACAAGTAAAGACTCTATTGGCCAGACATGAACTTCCCCTTATAGAACATTAGCATATCCATGCAAATAGAGAACCATTTTGCATGTTTCCTTTATGCCACCTCTTGCAGCTGATATTCTTTAAAAAGAAAAATCAGATTTCTACTCTAAAATAGCTCTAATAATGGTCTTATAAAGGTCTGTAAACATGGTACGGTCACTAAATAAGAATTTTTAAACAATAGACCCCAGCTTTACTTTGATTCAGATTAATTTACCTTCTCTCTCCAACTAAGATAACCACTGATCCAAATCCCAACATCTAGTATTTGTTTAAGAATTGCTTTATTAAGACTGAGTTGTCCGTATTGTTTATAGTTGACACGAAGAAAATCATATTGCAATTTTGTATACAAACAACCGGCCCTTTACTCTTCAACCAATGATGGGTACAAATAAAGTAACCATTCATTGTGATGATGTCATGTTTTCTGGAAGCAGTCACCCCAGTCTTAATTTTATTTATAGGGCTAACAATTTTGAAATGTAAGAAAGACTGAAAGGACAATCTTGACAATATAGGTCCAAAGACAGTTTTTTACCAGTTTGCGTTACCTTTCGGTATTCTTACACTTTTAATAATTACGTTATGTGACAATAAGTCAAAATTCTTGGCATGGTATATGCATATATCTCCACATGAAGAGCAGCTTAAAAAGACTAATAGAAACCCACTAACCATGTAAAAGAAGCTCTCCCTTAGAAAATTATGCTGTTCAGTGTCATTTTCTAATGAGTACTTATTGCTTGCGTCAGTAAGCTTAATAGACATCTTTCAAAACACTTAAAAAGAACATAGGTGAGACTAGTAGGATGGTCATTCTAATTCTGGTTCATATTTCCACCTTTATGTATGGAAATCATATTAGCTAATTCTATTTCATTTGGTTCTACTCCCCATGATAGCAACAAATTAAAAATATGCCTTAGGGATTCACTCAAAACTTTTTTTCACAATATTAATCAAGTAGTTACAACTGTTACTTGGACTCATGCTGGTGTTTCAATCTTTTGTAATGATGTACAAATGCTGTCATTATCTATATTTTAACAACTCATATGTATTTTTTTCATTAACGTATTAGAGTTTATTTTATTTATTTGCACTTTGTTGACCATGTTACTCTCATCAGGCAGCTGGCCATGTTTCAGAAGAGACCTCAGCTGGAAGTCATATTGACAAGCAAACATTAGGCCAGGGTATTGGGGAACTTTCTCTACTCTCTAGGTAGTGTCAGACAGCTGTCACTAATGCTTGGAGAATTCCATGATGAAGGAAGGAGTAAATGTTGGGGGAAATTTGAAGAGTGGTGTTCGGGTACAGAGAAATTGGACAAATTAAAAAGGAAGGAGAACTAAATGATGGTGAAAAGGTGAGCTGCAGTGCTGCAATATATCAAGAGCAATCTAATAGTGAAGCTGACACTGTGACACAGAAGTAGATTACAGAGGATAAAAGTACAGAGATATGTTTGGCTGATGAAGTAATCAGTTTTATTTGCAATTGGGT
The DNA here is from genome assembly GCF_019279795.1 of Protopterus annectens. NCBI lineage: Eukaryota > Metazoa > Chordata > Ceratodontiformes > Protopteridae > Protopterus > Protopterus annectens. The sequence goes on from NC_056735.1 coordinate 217,304,942, forward strand.
ACTGCGGATGGTAGAAATGAAGTAAAGGAAAAATAAAAACATATGCAAGTGCTGCGAGGCAAGGCACAAGAAGTGTACAACATGAAAAGAGAAATCAGTCAGCATCAGAAATGCCGCAACTTCAGAAAAAAATTACCTGGGTATAAGAATAGCATGCAAAACCAGTGCTACAACTGGTAGGTGTGACATTATAAACAATATTATGCTGTGGTGGTGCAGCGGTAGCATTGTTGCCTCACAGCAAGAGGTTCTCCTGTTTGATTCTCGGCTGGAGCACCTTCTGTGTGGTGTTTGCATGTCCTCCCCATGATCGAGTAGCATTTGAAAGACATGCGTGAATGGGAATGCTTTCATTGAAGGCTGGGTGTCGGGCTGGCACCTCGGCACCATAAAAATCTACTGCCAATCATTAGCGGACTGGAGTTCCTCTGTGGTGACCCCTAACTGGGAAAAGCTGAAAGAAGAACAAACATTGTCCTTAGGATTTAATTTAAAAATGTAAGAGCTTTAATACATTTGGAGTCAGAAGATTTTTGTGAAGTAACTTTTAAGATTTTTATGGGTGAAATAGAAAAACAAAATAAAATATCACATTGGAATGATTTTATCTTTCAGAACTTTGGCTTGCAATTAAAAACAAACAAACAAAAATGTGCACAATAGAACTTCAGATATGCAGGAATTTGAACATAACACTTTTTGTCATAATATTTGATAACGTGAATCACATAAAAACAATATATGATAACAGAAATGTATGGAGAGGAGAGTGGGAAAGGTGAGTTATACACACTATGCATAATGGAGCTTCACAGCATATCTCAAATAATGTAAAAGGTGTTGGGGCCAAATGATTGTTTGCTTTTATTGTAGATATGAATCACATTTGGTTCATGAATGTACAAAATAAAGATCTGGTTAATGTGGGGAACATTTTTAAGAAATTTAAAGACTGCAGTCATTCTTGGGTTGAATGTCCTTTGATGGAAAATGAACTGGCACATAAAAAGGAACCAGGGCAAAAATCAGTGGGTAAAAGCTGTACCAATCACAACGTCAGAGGTGCAGTAAAAATCCACTTTATTCATAAACTGGACTTTAACTGGACCTCTGACATTGTGGTTGGTACAGCTGATAATCAATGATTTTTGTATTGGTAATTTGTTGATTGCCTTCAGTGGTGGCAAGTATATAAAAGAAACTGAGAGGGAAGAAAGACAATATGTAGAAAAGAATATTCATGAAGATAGTAAAATGATTAATGTTAGTGAAGAAGAATACGAAAGAAATAAAGAAAGCGGAAGGACTAATTGTACAAGACATTCAGCAACAGACAGAAAATACTTATGATGGTTAACAAGTAAAAAAGATTAAGATTGTGATTCAGGAACGGGAAGGACAGGAGCAGAAAAACGTTAAATCCCTTGGAGGAAATGTGAAAAGGAGAAAAAGAAATGTGATAATCAGAGGGAAAAAGATGCTAGAAAGGTGAAGGGATGATTTAGGTATTAAACGTGACAAGAATAAGAAATAAAGTGAGAGTTTTAATGATGGCCGAATGGCACAAGAAGGAAAAAGATGGCTGTATTTTGTTTGCTGGATACAAGATGTGTTAAACAAGAAAATATGAAGCTGTAAGGGGTAAAAATATATGGTAGTAGGATATAAAACATGTCCTGGACAAGGAATGTTATTAAGAGAAGATAAAGTAAAAATATTAAATGTAGCAACTGTGTTTCCAGGAAGGGTGATTACATGTGACTTGAGCAAAAAGGGACATTGTGTGATGCAAATAGTAACATATGCTGATGAAAACATGAAAAGTAGAAAAAAAGTAAATAATTAAAAAAAAATTTGCGATAGTAAACATGTCAGTAGTAACAAAAGAACGTTTACTGTAAGATAAGAAAGGAACGAAGGGAGATAACGCAAGATGTAAAGGTGACAAAACGAATGAAGTGATGTGATGCGGAACCCTGAGGATAAGAAACAGTTGGGAGTGGTTGTACAAAAAGGTGGAATTTGTAAAACAGAGATAGATGATGTCATATATTCACATGGCATGAAGGAAATAGAATATGGGGTAGAAGAGGTAGATTTTTTAAAACATACAACATTACGGACAATCGTAGGTGATAATGAAGAAATAGTAAAAGAGAGAAAAAGAATAAAATGGTTAACAAGAGATGCATGTAAAAAGAAAGAAAGAAATGAAGGGGGAAGGTAGTAGCCTACAGAAGAAACATATGACAATGACAGTAATTTCTAAAAGCTGCATACAATAGTTGGTAGTGCTTAAGCAGAAATACAAAAAGACTTTTGGAACTAGAAGGAAGGGTGAAACTAAAGTGGAATATGAAAAGATGCTGAATGATTTTGACAAAGGAATGGAAGCAGAAGGAAATACAGGAAGATAAATTGAACAAATGTGGAAGAAAAATAAAGAAAAAATACAATGTTGTATATTAAAGAAACATTTTAAAAGGAAAATGGGAAAGTGTCTTTTCCTTTTTAGGAAAAGATGTTAAAAGAAGGGAAAGTAAGATGGATTGAATGGTAAATGAGAATGTGGTAGTAAATGTAACATTTGTAGAAATAATGAACAAGATGGAAGATGTTGAAAGGAAAAGGTGAATGTAAAGAAGATTTTGGGTAGAAAAAATATACGTTTGAAGAAAGAATTGCAATTAAATAATTGGAAGATATTATAAAGGAAGGGAAGGAAAAATCAGCACTGAGCATGAATGGGTTAAGTTATAGATAATGAATTGTTGTGAAAGCATTGAAGAAAGTGAAAGAAACTTTGTTGTAGAGAAAAGGATGGGGATAAAATGAAGGAAGCTGAAGATGTAAAATACCGGAAGTATTGTAAATATTGTAAATACTCTAAATGTTGTAATAGCTGTGAACATTGTAGAAATGTAAATAGAATGGAAGGGATGTGATGTATTAAGATGGATATGTAAATAAAGCAAACTCTGTCTTTTTGATAAGTGCCAGTGGTGGTTTTGCCATGGTTTAGAATCTCATCAGAAGGATGATTTAACTTGCTAACTCAGCCATTTATTGGTGCTAGATCATTGGTATAATTTCTGTATGTATTGAATGGCTAACTGTAAAGGTCCTCATCTATGGGCCATGCAGGAAATGGCATAATAAAACAGGAGTTCCCACAATTACAAAAATTAGTATCATCTATGTGCATATTGTTAAAACTGTAGTAATATGCATGGAATGTTGGAGTAAAATCCAACAAAATTTACTAATTGATTGGAAAGCATGGAGAGTAGAGCAACAAAGAATGACATTTAAGGAGATAGGCTCATATAACACCTGTGTTCACATATAGTGTGTGATCCATCTATTTGGCACAAATGTCATGAGTCCATGGTGCATTATGTAGCACCACGGCCTGTCATTTTCTGTGAATCCAGGTATATATGGTAACCCTGCTAATTATGGGACTGCACACTTAGTTTACAAATGATAGCTGTTTTTGCATATGCATGTCATTTACTGCACTGGTGTTTGCAACAATATTGCGTTTGAGGATAGGTAATTTATAATTAAGTTTGATTTTACTTTTAGTAAAGATGGTGGTAACGTGACCTGTATAAAATTGCTGGGGAGAATAGAGTTATAGGTGTTGTATTAGCATATTATTGTAACTTCTTTTCCTTGACAGATGTTTGCAGAATATACAGATATAAAAGGCATAGGCTGATGCACACAGAAGCACACACACACATGCACACTAATGTATAACATACAAGTGGATTCTACCTATGTTATTTTCTGTACACATGGCTGTACAATTACTGAGGTCGTCAATTAATATGCCCTATCTTATACTTGTTGCCTTGCTGCTATCTTCTTGATGCTGCACTGTTCATCACAGTTTGCAAGATGTTCGGTGCAGGTGCTAACCCTGCTGCAACCGGTCTTTCAACAATCATGCTTCAGAGCTTAAAGCATGCAAAAGTGAGAGCATGCACTTTATCTGGTGCAGATTGCATAGCTCCACTGTTCATATCCAGGTAGTGAAATCTAATTTTCATTTCTCCAGACACAGATTTTATAACAGCCAGTATTTGACAGTGTGTATAGTTTTATGCTTTCTCTGCCTGAATGTTCTGCCCCATGTTGTTATGAGCATTGATAGCTGATAGGCAGCTGTCTACTATGTTATCTGTCTGAAATACTTGTAGGACACAGGTGATATGAGCATCATTTGTAATACTAGGATGTTTGGCATGCACATTCATGATGTTGCTATAACAGATTCATGCCATATCCATTTTGCCTGCTGCAGTAGGCTACAGAATCAAATGTACTGGGATCCCAATTTATCACATGGATGCAATCTTTACAACAAAGATGCCTGAAATGCATATTTAGTGCTGAAATCTCCACATCAGACATTTATCTCAGTAGCATTCCAAGTGAGGTGTATATGCAGTCATGGAAGCGCTAAATGTGCTTGCTGGAAAACACTTGAAATGTATCTTTTGAGTCCATATAAGCTCTCTGGAATGTTTTGGCAGTAAAGACTCACAGCTGTCATATTTTTGATTTTGAAACCAACAGGCACTATCCATGTCCATATTGTAGTGCAAGGCACATTGTGATGGAATCCATCAAATATTAGTCCAATAGCTTATTAATTAATTAACAAAACAATATCCTGCAAGTTACTGTAGTATTAGCACTATTTGTGTTGCTGATGGCTTACATCACTGACATGATCATATCTGCAATGATGAATAGTGTCTCGTACATATTTTAGGCATTTGCTTTTGCAATTCTGTGTTGACTCGAATATATGTGAGAAATGGTGATTTTATATAATGTCTTACCCTTTATGTATGTACACTGGTGTCTACGTGTTCTTTTTTTATGCACACTGCATACCATTACCTGTAAATTCATTTATACTATCATTTTATACTCTGTCATTCTTTCTGAATTAGTTACTCATTGTTATGCATCTTTTCTGTGCAAAATACAATTGCCCAGTATACATCTCGAGGAATTCATTAAAGGCCCTAGTGTGTGTCATACAGCTCACACTAGAAGAGCCTTTCCAGCATGGTGTGTCCATTTGTCATTCAGGAACATGCTAGCTGTGATGAGCTTGGACCCCATATTGGCTGATTTGCATGTTTCCAGAATTGTAGGAGCTACAGTGATGTGCAGATCATAGTTTATGTGCATGTCGTAGTAGTACCCTGCTGCTCGTGAAGTTTGTGGACTCCAGTCCCTCTGTCACACATATGTACACAATCACATACACCCATGCGCACACTACAGTCACTGTATCAGTCCCTACACTCCTGTCACAATCACATACATCCATGCGCACACTACAGTCACTGTATCAGTCCCTACACTCCTGTGGTCCTCCCATAATACATTAATGCCACTATAGTTAGGCCTTGGTAGTCTGGTGTATCTCCCTATCCTCCAGGCCTTGTTGCAATGTAGGTGCTGTTATGGCACTTTAAAAAGTCAGTCATGGGGGTGTTCTGGCTCCCCCACCCATTCTCCCTGTACTAACATTGCTGGTGTTATGATACTTGATTGTAAATGCTACTGTGTGGTGGTTTGCCCCCACCCCCACTGATCCCTGTCATGCTATATGTGCTAAGGTACTTTAATTAGTACAGGTGTCTAATGTATCCCACTACTCCTCCATCCCATAATAATGGTCCTATTATGGCACTTAAGAGTGTGTCTGGTGTGTCCCCCATCCCCATCCTGCTGTTCTGTGCCTTAGGGCACTCTTCCCTGGTGTCAAGTGTATGCCCCATCCTTGCAGTAACCCAATGCTGGTACAGCACTGCACAGTGTGCATCCCCTACCCCCTGTGACCCTGTAGTAATGGTTGTGATGGTATGGCAATTTTTACACTTTCTCCCCTGGTGTCCAGAGGTTCTGATGTTTTGTGTAGATGGTACTGATGAAGATCTGGGCATCATTGCAACCAGTTTAATGGCCTTATTCTTGTATTATGGGGTGAAATAATAAAGTATTTGCATAATCTTATTTCCAGTTTGTTTTTTTGCGTGAATATGCTGATGTTTGATGTTTGTTTGTTTGTTAGTTCCCCCACCCCCGATCCCCATTTACCCATTTTGATGCTGATTCCATTATGGTATGTTTAGAGTAAACCCTGATGTCTAGTGATTTCCTCTCACCATGTTTATGCTCAACAGTTGAACACAGCCTTTTGGCCATGTTTGCTACTTTAACATCATCCAGATGGTCATACTGCTCTACACAGCTAAGAGCTGTTATGAATCACTCTGCCATGTAGATGGCCTCCTGGGACCAGTTCTATGGAGACAGCACATGGGTAATTAGCATACACTTCTCCCCCTGGAATGCCTCTTTAACATTCCACACAGCAGTGGGGCCAACTCTTCATGGTGTTGCATGTCTTTGTGTTGGTGAACGATGCAGCACTGTTTAAGGATGCTTACTGAATATGAAAAATATACAGTGATGTGTCCATAGCTATTGTACACATAGTGGTGCATTAATGAATCTGGTCCATCATGTTTTTGACGGTCGCACAAAATACCTTAAGGTATGTTTGTCATATTGTTATATATGAGATTCAGATTTTTTTTATTACTATTATTATTGTTCAGTGTTGTCTTTGGCCATGTTTAATTATTTTATTGATACATAAAGGCTTAAAAAATCACAAAATAGTATTTAATATGCATTCTGAATCTGCGCTTACTCAAAAAAAGCAAAACATCCACCCCTATATTTGCATATTACCTGTTTATCCTTCACAGGATGGAAAAAAAAACACACTGGAGTGTATTCCAGCAGCTAGTAGGTGCAAGACATTGAGACCTGTCCTAGATGGGGTATCATTTTATAACAGTATGCACATTTTTACTCACTCATACACTTTGTGCAAAACTATAGGCAATTCTAACAACGCCACTTCACCATTTGCATGGCTTTAAAAGGTGGGTGTAAATAAGCTCACCCAAAGAATACCCACATAGACATAGGCAGGAGATGCAGGTTCCACAAAGAAGAAGTTGATGTAAAGGTTGTTTAAAAGATCTCTTAAATGCATCTTAGACCATATAGAAACCTCATGGCTTCTGGGGACCAAGTGGCCCCCTGACCCCTGTCTTGATACAGTTGTCCCCACTGCAATTATTACATGGTAGAATTGGTCAGTTTGAATGTACTGAAATGATGCATGAAAAAAAAACTTGGACAGTAAGACTAAAATTATTTCTTTCATCATGGTTTCTGTTCATACAATCATTGGATGAAAAGGTTGCTTAAAACTCTGTAAACTTCACCTCAGAGCATCTAGAATCTGTACTGTTTTTGGAGTCTTGCAGTCTCCAGACCCCAGCTTAATGCACATATTTCCTCCACATTTAGAGTGCTGTGTTGTTTACATATTGAATGAATGAGTAATCTTTGTTGTTTACATATAGAATGAATGAGTAATCGGTGTTGTTTACATATTGAATGAATGAGTAATCTGTGTTGTTTACATATTGAATGAATGAGTAATCTTTGTTGTTTACATATTGAATGAATGAGTAATCTTTGTTGTTTACATATTGAATGAATGAGTAATCTGTGTTGTTTACATACTGAATGAATGAGTAATTGCAGGAAAAGAAAATGAAGAGCAAGATAAACTGTGAGAAAAAGGAAAGAAAAGTCTTCTGGATAATGTTAGATTGTGGGGGGGTATGTAGTGTTTTTTGCTTAGGCAGCCAGTATACCTAAGGATGGCTGTGGATACAAGTAATGTGGATCATTTTTGATTACATCATCAAACTGTATATTATAAGCTAGAAATTTGTACTCTTTTATGCATTACAACTAATCAATTGCTATACCATGCTAATCAACTATATTGCATTTCAACAATAGTCCACTCAAGTTATTCTAATTCATTTAGAAACCTCCATGTATAACGTTTTCAAACTGAACCTTAACAAAATCACTACCACCTAGTATGAGTTATGTTTCTGTTATTGCCAAAGCTTACATCCATTACTTGTAATGTATAAAGATTTCTAACTGAACCCAGACAAATAAACTTCCTCCTATATCAACTTTTATTTGCCAAAACTAATGAAATGTCATAGGTTTTTGTCTGTACATCCTTCTTAAAAATATTATACATGCAAGCCTCTGGCTTATCTTACACATATTCTCAAAATGACATTCTCTCAAATGTAATATAACATATATTTTATTGTAAAGCTGTGATTTCCGTACAATTTGTACTATGCAACATATACTGGTTATTGTAAAGTTGTGACTATCAGTATTTTATACTATGTACTGGTGCTTTCCTCCTCGAGTCTCCACTGAAAAAGGGCCACAAACCCAGCTGGACTAACCCGATTAACAAACATCAATAAATAAATAAATACATAAATAAGATAGAGATAACTAGGTAATGGTCAGAACTTACTAAAAAAACTAAAACTTCAGATATCTTCTTTATCTCTTTAGTTATACTTTTTCCAAGTTTGGAAGCTGAAATGGCTTTCAATAATATGTCTCCCCCACAGGTTCTGTTAACTTCCCTTAGAAATGCAGATTCAACAAAACTAAATAAAAATATGACATTGTAAAATATTTGAACTCTTCTTATTTTTTCACATTTCTCTTCAATGATGTATTTGGAGAGTAATACATAATTTCTCCTGATAATATATAATAATGGTAATATTCGTAGTGAACAGATGCATTCCCTTTATTTCTACACCAAAGTATATTTCTACACATTTTGAACAGAAATCTCCTGTGTAAAATATTATCATTCTACCAAATGTTTTATAATATTTGAAATCCTTGGCACACCCTACCCAAGACAAGCTTTTGGCAAATCAGGTTAAGTCCTACCTTCCTTTGGTTACTGGTACTACGAGAATAAATCAGCCAGCACAGCACAGATCCAAAGATGTAGGGGTTTGAAGTTTACAAACCATAGGATGTATGCCCTAGCAGTATAATTAAAGGACCACTCCTAGGTAAATATCTATATATATATATATATATATATATATATATATATATATATATATATATATATACACACACACACATTCTGAATCCTGAGGACCACAATCTCGAGATTGTGGAATCTCGAAACTTAAAAAAAAAAAAAAAAAAAAAAAGTAAAACATACAACAAACTATTCTAATGTGTATGCACCCCCCCACACCCCCTGCAACTTAAATATAGCGACTCCGAGATTGCACTGTGTGGAGTGAATGGCAAAGTTCCCATTCTGCACTGTATGGCAATCCCCATTCAATACGGGTCTATATTAGATGAACGAAAGTTCATCTTAGCGAACGCTCACATGAGCGAATATTGCGGAACTCGAAACCGCAATTGCGAGATCGTGGTACAGTGAAGATGGGAATATTTGCCCTTTCCTCACTGTAGTGCAATCTCGGAGTTGGAATATATATTTAGGGGGGGTGTGGGGGGCACAGCCCCCCACAATTGCAGTTTCGAGTACCTGGATATTCACTCATGTGAGCGTTCGCTAAGATGAACTTTTGTTCATCTAATATAGACCCTTCAATACATTTGAGATTCTGTAATCTCGAGATTCTGGTCCTTGGGATTCAGAATTTTGGGATTGTGGAATTTCGGTATTCCATGGTGATCCCATATACATATTTATATATATAAATATATATATGTATATATATATATATATATATATATATATATATATATATATATATATATACATATGTTATTTCTGATGGGGCAGTGGTGTTGGCATGCAATATATTTGCCACATCTTGTACCTCATACACGATGGAGTGTTGCTATAAAATGCCTAGAGTGTGTAAAATTAAAATTCTAAGAACCATTTAGAATTATATCTCTCTCCTGTACATAAACAGGTATAAAAGTATTTTATACTTGTTATTATACTTATATTATCTGATATAAACAGCTTATGAACAGGTTATTTAGATATTCATGTGCTAACTTTATCTAATTTGTACTTACATACAAAGATAAGAGACAAGATGTCGTATAAGTTAGTGTAACAAATCACAATTCATCATTCCCATCATAGCCTCTTAACAAAATCAAAAGTTATAGATCTTCAGCTTTAAATACAATAACATTGTCATCAATTCTGTTTTCTAGCAAAGTTTGTGACAGAGTTCATATTTTTTTACTCTAAATCAAATAAATACATACATTTGCTGTGAAGGTGATCTGAATAAACTTTGCAGTTTGTCGGATTCAAATGGAACCCAAACATTAATAACTGTACTGTGAAAGTATGATAAGAAACCTATGATTATAAACTCTGACAGTTTTTGTCTATATTTCCTCCCTAAAATGTCACAGGAGAATAATTTTAAAGAGAAATATGAATACACTATAAAAGACTTTCAGGGCAAAACGAGTTATGTCATGCACATGAATAGGCAACTTGACATAGAGACATACTCAGTGAGTGTGAGATTCTATGAAAAAGTACATCTAAAAGAAAAGAAAATATGAAATTTCTACTAATATAGTATACAAATATATACACTATACTATTATATCTATATACTACTATATTGATACATCTATATCTATAGGGGTCTACTTCATTTGATCGAAAGACCATTTGATCAAAACCCATTTGATCGAAAGTTCATTTGATCGAAAACCAGTATTCAAGGCATAAAACTGGGATGTGTCCCCCTCCCCAATGTTGTGCGACCCTGGAGTTGGTATATATTGCTGGGGGTTGTGAGAGTCACAGCCCCCACATTGGGGGGGTGGGGCGAAGCCCCCCCACTCAGTTTCCTTTAAAAGAAGACGATAAATCAAACAGTACAGCCCCCCACACACCCCCTAACTATATATACCAGGGTTGCGCGACATTGGGGAGGGGGACAAATCCCTCTTATTTTCCTTGAATACTGGTTTTTGATCAAATGAACTTTCGATCAAATGGGTTTCGATCAAATGGTCTTTAGATCAATTGAAGTAGACCCATCTATAGGTATATATTTATATCTATATATCTATACCTATCTATCTATGTAATTCAGCACACTAATGGATATTTGGGGAAAACCTCAACCCTGTCATTTAAAGAAATGTGGTTCCAAGTGCTGTATGTTTATAGTGATAGCACATTACTACTACTTAAATGTGCGTGCACTGAGACAAACGACTGACATGTGTATCCCTGCTAGAAGCAAGGCTTCAGGAGGTACATTTACTTCTACTTTACAATGGAATTCACATCATCTTTGTTTTAGTTAAGCGCGTGATGTTGACCACAAACATAAAAAAGAACTTGCACAGCTGCTAAGGTAGAAAGAGATGATTACAACATCAGAACGTAATCAGGTATTAGTTCCTTCATTGAAACTAATCCAAGGAACTTCATCAGGGTGCTTTTTTAATATTATATAGTATTTGTACATGTATTCTTATATAGGAATGAAAATATTTTTCTGGTATCTATTGCTTGCTTTTAATCACATTTTAACATTTGTGTATATTTAAATGTTTTCCTAATTAACTGAACTAGTGTGATGAAGGTCCCAGGATTAGCTGAAATGAAAAACATTAATGCCTCCTTATGTTGGGGCTGTGCTTACCACCAGCAATACTGATTATATATACTAACTCAGATATCTGACCCTGGGAATTGTGGGATCTCACACACCTGTCGATCAACTGTTTAGCTGATGATATGTGGTGAACTAAACATCTGTCGACTACATGCACACACAATGTAATGTAGCACACCTACATGTATATGTGGGTTCCCTTTATAATTTCAAAATACTGAAATCCCAACTTTCAGCATTTCGAAATTATAATACCGAAGCCTTGAAATTCCAAAACACCAGAAGCGCGAAATTCGAAATACCAATGTTCGGAGCTTCTGGTGTTGTGGTGTGTGAATGCATAGGTGTAAGTGTAGGTAAGTATGTATGAGTGTGTTGGTTAGGGCTTTTGTGTATGTTAGTGTGTGTTTTGGCTGTGATGTGTGTGTGCAAGGGGCTGTGAAATGTGTGTGTGTGAGTTACCTTTCTGTGTATGATTGTGCGATCTCGGAGTTAGTATATATAAGCAGGGGGGTGTTGCGGTGTGTGAATGCATAGGTGTAAGTGTAGGTAAGTACGTATGAGTGTGTCGTCTGTAGTGTAGGATTGTTTGTTTGATTGTGGGGGGAGATTGTGCGCATGTGTATGTGTGTGGTGAATTTGCACTGTAGGTTCACAGTTTTAAATTTTGCTGTTATGGGGTTCCGGTATTTAAAGATTTTGGCTATAGAATTTCGAAATACTGAAATTCAGGAATTCAGTATTTCGGGATTCTATAGTGAACCCATATATGTATATGTAAATTTATACCTACAGCCATATCCATATCTGTGCTCTTTATTTTCATAAACAGCTTGAGCCTTGCACTTTGTTTTATACACTTCCTTTTTTCTGTTTAAACGTATCCCATGGTATTGACTTACTGGCTGCGAGAATTTGAAGAGTGATGATTTCTCTGAACAGTTTAATGATGCAATGTCCAAGTATCATCTTACCCTTTTCCTTGTGGCAGTGACAAACTCAAACAATACATGCATGTTTAGATTTTGTCATACAGATAGAACTTCTCTAGTTTTGAATTATGTCCTATGTATTAAAACCTATTGTTTTGCTAGAAATCATTTTAAGAGTATTATCCCTAATATTTCATGTCCACTTAGAAACAGAAATCTATAAAACATAGGATAGTATCCAAAGATTTTGCAGTCTGCTGCGCTTTTTTCTCAATATTATTTGTCTTAGTTTCTAGATGTCCTGCACACAACAAATGTAATCATAACATTTACATTTCTAAGGACTTCACTAATAATTATTGACCTCAGTCTGCTCAGTGACATAGAGGGATAAAGTGTTGATTTTGACACAGGCAACCAGTGTTTGAGTAGCAGTCCAAGGATTAGAAATGTCAGTTGGGGGGGGGTGTCAGGCAATGCCTTTGATGACAAATCAAAGGGGAATGAATGGGCTGTAGGACAATCACATGTACAAGAGCAAAAGAGTCAGCACAGTTGGTGGATGGGATTTGATGGTCACAGTGGAAGACATGCCCAAGAAAAAATTGTGGCCAATATATTTTTAACACACTCTCCATAACATCTGTTTAGGTTTCAAGCTGATTAGCAGCAATTTTCCTTTGTAATATGTTAATTAAATTGAAATGTTCCTGCATTTAGAATGACTGAAAGCACTTTAACTGCTGTATTAAAGTATTCAACATATTTACCCGATAGACTTTGTTGAGACGCGCCAAGTGCAGATCATCATTTAGCGACAGTAAAAACCAAACACTATAATTTTCTTCAGCTATAGTTCTCTCTCATGTGAATAAAACTCCCACTGTTTGTTTGTTTGTCTTTCGGCTTTTCCCAGTTAGGGGTCACCACAGCAGAACTCCGATCCGCTAATAATTGGCAGTTTTTTTTTTTTATGGTGTCGAGTTGCCAGCCCGACGCCCAACCTTCAATGAAGGCACGCCCATTCAAAGCATGTCTTTCGAATACCCACTCAACCGTGGGAGGACATGCAGACTCCACACAGAAGGCCCTCCCAACCTAAGCCGAGAATCGAATGGGAGAACCTCTTGCTGTGAGGCAGCAATGCTACCACTGCACCACTGCAGAAACTCCCCACTGTTTGTCATTAAAGACTCATACTTAGGCAGATATTTTGAATGCATGAAGTAGGCATAATGCCATCTGTTTAATATCAGCTGTAAGTGACAGTGTGATAAGTCAATGTAGCTGCTTCAATGGAAGCAAATTTCTTGGCAAGTCTGAAAATACTTACATAGTAGATATAACCTGCAGCAGGTTTTTATCCTCCTTCCATTTTTGATCTGCATCGGAAGGTCAGTACTGGATTTATGGATATTTAACATGCATTCTACTATATGCCTCTCTAATTTTAACTAATCTTAGGAAAACTGACCTATCTAAGCTTGAAGCATGTTATAATAAAATTGCTAAGTTTGCCTCTGACACATCATTTTACAGCTTTAAGGATACTAGACTGGCTTGAACTTCCCAACATTATTCTTTACAACCAATTCTCTCTAACTGACAAAATTATAACACAACCAACCAGAATCCCTGTGCTACAATATCTCATTCTTCCTTATAGTTCCAGCAGACCACTTCTCTCTAACAATAAAAATGTACTCACCGTCACCAAGGCCAGCAGCACTGCAGGAGAATCTTTATTTTCCAGCTATATATCTCATATATGGCACTCCCTTCCTAACTCCATTCTCTCAGTCTCTTCCACTAACCATTTTAAGCCATCACTTAAAGCTTATCTAAAGAATAAGTGACTATGTTTCTGTACTAGCCCCTCATAAATGTTCTGATACATCACAGTATACCCCAACCATATCCATCTTCTTCCTTGGTGTTTAATCTTTTATCCCTTTTATTCCTACCAGCCTGTTTCAATCGTATATCTTGACATAAATCTTACTTTACAAATAGCACTAGCTAAGTTCAAAGCCTAGGTTTTCTTGTCATGATGTAACACATTTGTATTTTCTTATGTATACTATGTTTTGTTTACTTTATACTTTATTGATTATTGTAATTTGTGCATTAAAATTTACTCTTTCTCATGGAACTTTTCTCCCCGGGCCTCCACTGAAAAAGGACATGTGTCCAGTCGGACTTTTCTGGTAAACAAATGTTAAATGAAATAAATAAAATAAAAATACATTTCTCTCCCTCTTCAATGGACTAACTTATGATGCATGATAAGCTGAGAAGGGACTTTTTAGCTGTTTATAATGATGACTTCAAATCTTTAATTCTTTACTAAGCTGCTCTTGTTGTTATAATCCCTTATTTATTAGTGCAGTATCGAATTCTTGAAATGCCAGTCTGTAACACTGAAAGGTAATATGAACAGAAGAGCAAAAATGTTATAGTACTAGTTAATTGCAGATCTTGCATACATACTGTTATGTAAAGTGTTCTTTGTAACTCGTGAAATGCAATCTTAAACACTGTTTATCTTTTGAAAACCATTTGCTCTTACTTAATATTAGGAGCAATTGCTGTGAACTAAACTGCATAAGTCTGAGTCTGAACAGCTCAATGTGAATTGTTGGATAATTTCTTTGTTTGAGCTTACTATTCCAGTAATATTGACTGCTTATTTGATTTTGATTAAATTTTCATTGTTTGGACAGTTTTTAAGATCATACAGAAGTTTAAAAGTATGATGTCTAGATACTGAAAATTAGGAACTTAACATCAAGATTCAGCCAAACTACTGTGATTGTATAAAGAACTATGGCATTTTAGCCATTTAGCTACATGACTACCTCCTCTGATATAACTTTGGCACTATGTTTTTTTTTTTATTTTTCTTATTTCTGGCTGCTTGGATGATAGCATGTAGAATGCAGAAAGCCTTCATGTCTATCATTCTATTTCAGTACAGTTATATTAGCACATAAAAATCTGCACTGTTAATTCTTGAGTTATTCAAAATATAGGTGTATCAGTCAGTAAGAGAGGAGAGAAAGGCCCTGTTAGCTGTAACTGCAGGTCCTGGCTGTATATGGAATGTTATAAGAAAAAAAGATTAAAGAAATGCTGTGTTGATCCACTAGCAGAAAACAGAAAGACATTAGAACAAAGACGTGATGTAATACCTTTTAATGGACTGACATAGGTTTTGCAATTACTCAAGCTTTTGAGCTGGCACGAGCTCTTCATCAAGAGTTATTAAGTTGTTGTTGTTGTCTTTTGGCTTTTCCCAGTTAGGGATTGCCACAGCGGAACTCCGGTCCGCTAATGATTGGCAGTAGATTTTCACAGTGCCAACCTTCAATGAAGGCAAGCCCAATCACACATGTCTTTTGGAATGCTACTCGACCCGCGGGGAGGACATGCAGACTCCACACAGAAGTCTGCATGTCCTCCCCATGGGTCGAGTGGCGTTCCAAAAGACATGAGTGAATGGGCATGCCTTGTGCCTAAATATATACTTGTGCTTAGAAAGGGAAATACATTATTAAATTCCAATTGGCTGAAAAAAGAAATCTTGTAAGTAATATAGGATGAAGGTTAGATATATTTTGGTGGCTCATATATACTCAGTCTCTAAAACTTTGGTTTTATTTATTTGTTTACATTCTTTTCTTTTTCTCCTTTTTTTGCTGCATTTTATCCCTCATCTGCCTTAACATCTGTTGCCTGCACACCCAAATGCTCCATTCTCCTCTATGGACACTGTATATTGGTGCATACAACTGTAAGACAGCTCACTGTTTAAGTCCTCCCAAAATCCTTAATGTTAGCAGGCTATAAAATGATCCATGACTGGAGTAGGAGGAGACATGCAGGCTTCATCATATGATGATCATTTTATATTTCTGCTTATATTCTGTATATTTCCTTGAACAAGTCTACTAGCTCTTATGTCTGGAAGTGCAGCAGGCATAGTGTGATGCTATAACTTATATGAGTGGCAGAAGCTAGCAACTAGCCATGCAACCACAGAAGCAAATATTTTCCATTATATCCTCCATTCTTCATCTGGGACAAGGTCATTAATGAGCAAGTACTGCCTCATCATTTATTTCTCTCCCAGAAAACTCCTCCAGCCCCTGTGCACTATTCTATTTGGGGTCACTCATGCTGTAGGCAGGGATTACTACCCTGCACCAATGAGATGATGTGTGTGTTACTCAGGTGTTTGCAGAATGGTGATGCAAACAAAGCATATGGTAATACCTAAAGAATTCCTAATAAAGAATTTGCATTAAAAATACATACAAAAAATTTATATATGAAACATAAGATCATACATGCATTTATAACACCATAAAATAAATATGCAAGATAATAAATGTGTAAATAAAAAATATGCATTAAGAATTAATTGATATATTTTACTAGCTTTTCATGCTAAATCCTGTTAGGAGCAAGTTTATCATTCGGCCCAGGAGGCTGTGTTGAATTCAATCTAATTTGCCAAAAAACATTCCAGGATAGCATTATTCAGTATAAAAAAATTAGAATTTTTTAAAACACTTACATACAATGGAATACCTGCATAAAGCATTACTCAAGTCTTGCTTCTTTACAGGCTTATCACCAAGTGTCTCTTTTAAATTAAAAAGATCGACCATAATTTTCTAGTTCTCTCTCTCTATCCTGACCACTAAATGGACCATAACAAAATAACATGGTGTCCCCATAATGGTTGCTTGCCTGCCTCAATTTTTCAAAATCTGTTCTATTTCTTTTTAGAATAGGGGAATATATTATATTAATAAAAAATGAATGGCTAAAAACACAAAATAACTTTATTACATAAAAATCCGACTGGTAAGTGCTTTTGTTCCTTTCATGGAACTTCTTCAGACCAAATTGTAAAATGAACACACTTATTTAAATACTTAATAACAATAGCATGTGACCCAAAGCACTTAATGCCTTAACCCTTTCCTTCTAAGACCAACTTTAAAGTTTCCCCTCTCATTTAAACCAAGGTATCGTTGTTAAATCACTGCAAGAGGTTCTCCCATTCGATTCTCAGCTTGGCTTGGGAGTGCCTTCTGTGTGGAGTCTGCATGTCCTCCCTGTGGTTGGGTAGCATTTGAAAGACATGCGTGCGTAAATGGGTGTCCCTTCATTGAAGGTTGGGCGTCGAGCTGGCACCACAGCGTTTCGTAAAAATCTACTTCCAATCATTAGCAGATCGGAGTTCCGCTGTGGCGACCCCTTACCGGGAAAAGCCGAAAGACAAACAACAACATATACATGCATTCAGCATAATTTGCCAGCAATATTCTGTCCAATCCAGTTCATCTTCTGCATCAAACCTATGATCAAAACCATTAACTTCAGAAGACATTCCATGAAGGGAATGAAAGCAATTACCAGTTGGATTTTATCTAATAAAGTTATTTTGTGTTTTTAGCCATTCATTTTTTATTATTTGCCTTTTTATGACTATTTTTATTTGTTTGGAAATTTCATGAGGTATGAATATATTATATTACACTGAATGATCCCATTTGTTAATTTATTCATTGGGTACCCCCTAGTCATAAACATCTTAGCTAGTATATCAATCTCTTTAGTAAAAAAACTCATCGCTAGACAACAAATGAGACAGTCTAACAAGCTGCTCTTTTAATAAGTTTTGCTTTAGCCAAATGGAACTCTTAAAATGTTAATAATTATTAGAATAAGTTGTTTTATAAAAAAGAAACTTGGACTTTGTTTCCTGTGGTTAGTATTGACTATCTGGACATCAGGTTGCCTGTTTCTACACATTTTTACATGTTTTATAAAAAATAGTTGGCTTGTAACACATACTGCCTCTGTTTTTCATGATAGTTATGTCAAGTCTGTTACTACCTTAGAGGTTTTTTGGTGTGGGAGTCAAGTTTTTAACATTTTGGAGTACTTTTCTTTACCAGTCTATCTTGCTACTTCCTGCTTCCATGTGGTTCTCGCCTCTGATACTTGATTGTCCAGGACTTTGCCTGCCTGTTGGTCCTGAAGTTGACTGTCTCCATGTAATCATGGATGCCGAATTGTGCTGGATGATACCTGTGTTCATCTTGTCTTGGGGTTGGCCTTGTGTTCTTTCTTGTCCCTGGCTTCTGGTTGGTACAAACCCAAACCGGACAGCCGACCCCGAGATGTTCCTATCAGGTTTAGGTTGAGGAGTTAAGCGTTTGAGGCGTTCTTTCACAAAAAAAACAAAACAAATCAGACACAACAGCAAATTCAATTCCACATTATATATTTTATATATGCAACCAACTTAAACTAGCCAATAAAAAGCTATACGATAAACCTCTGAATAATAATAATATAAAAATGGAACTAAAAAAAAAAAAAATGAAAATGAATATAATTAATTAATAGTTTGAATTAATTTATGTACATCCATTGTGTATTGAGATGTATGATGCATTAAAAACATTTAATAAAATTTTTTTTTGTTTTTATATATTATAAATAAAAAATTTAACCAAGAAATGATCTTTCATTTTCAACACAATACTCCCATCTAGTGGTCAAAACATAAATAGAACATCTTGGCTGTCCGGTGCGGTTTTGTCCTCTTCACAGTGTTTTTTTTGATTACTGGTTCATTTTGCACTGTGCCTCATGTTTTGAGGTTATTGGTATTCTATGGTCTTACTCATGTGACTGAAGTTGTTTGCACAAGTAACTCATGATCAATTTTTTTAGTCAGCTTGTATCTTCAGAGCCACTGTATCAGTATCTGTTGGTTATTTGTTAATGATTTTAACATAATAATTGACAACACATCTATTGTTTTTGTCCATGAGTTCCTATATATTATGAATGGCTTTGGCCTTAAACACTGCATTAATTCTCCAACTTTTCTTCAAGGCCATGTCCCTGACCTTGTTTTTCAGCTTTAAGTTTTTGTATCACATTTGTCAATCAGTCCAGTGGCATGGTCTGACTGTTCTGTCATTAGCTTTGGCATTATATCTCCTGTTCCTTCTTTTTCTGATATTTATTTAGTTTCATGTCATAGGACTTCTGCATCCTCTACTGATTCTTTTTCTTTCTTTTTTTTTTTCATACAGTCCCAATTTCCTCATCTGACAATTTGGACAAATGTTTTACTATTTATAATTCTTTGCTAGCCTCTTCTCTCAGCATTCTTGCCACACCTCAGCTATGTCAATTAAACCTGCCTCCTCAAGAACCTTGGTTTAATTCCTTTCTTATAGTTTTAAAGAATGATGGTGGTAGATTAATCCATAAGTGTTGTCACACAGGTACCCTGGAGGGTAAACATATTCTTGACAATCGTTGTGCTCAATATCACCGGGAAGTTAGAAATGCTAAGTCAAGTTACCTTTCAAAACAACCTTCCCAGGCTGTAAATCATCCAGCTGCTCTTTTTAAAGTATTGGACCACCTTTGTAACCCCAGCTGCCTAAATGCCAGGTGCTTAGTTTATGTTGAAGAATGTAAATTGACTGTTCACTACTTTTCTGTGAAAATCTCCTCTGTTCAAGCTCCAGTTTTCACTCTAGTCATAGGGAAGATTCTTTTTCTCATATTTGGGAGAGCTTTCCATTCACCTGGACAAGTTGATCTCCGGTATGCAGAGCATCACCTGCTCTTTAAACCCTTGTCCTCCTCAGATTGTGGAGGTATCCTTTGAGATCATTATTCCATAATTCCTTGAGATCATCTCAACCTCACATAGGTTTGATGTGTTTCCTACATGCTTAAAAAAAGAATTGTTGACCCCAGTCTTTAAAAAGGCTAGATTGGATGCTAACGACCTCGACACCTATCACCCAATCTCTATTTATTTATTTATTTATTTATTTTATTTATTTTACATTTATTTTACATTTGTTGACCGGGCTAGTCTAACTGGATACATGTCCATTTTCAGTAGAGGCCCGAGGAGAAAAGCTCCACTGTAACAATGGTAACATGGTAACACTTAAGAAAAAAATATATACACAAGAGTTTAACTAAAACTACTAAGCAGGAGGAGTAACTAATTAGAATACAGAACAACAGAAAAGCAATTAGTGTACAAAACACAAAACACAATAAGAGCAGTATTATAATACAGAATAAAAATTTTTTTTTTTTTTTTTTTTTTTTAGCATCTTAGAGGCTTAGGGGGTAAAACTTAAGCAAAGTAAGTAGTGGTAATGGGAGGTAAAATCATAAGAAAGAGGAAGTCACAAGCTGAATAGAGTCAAGGGAAAAAAATTGAAGTGGTGGGAGGAGTGGTATAAGCTAGATGGAGACAAGGCAGAGTGAGAGAAGGAGAAGTAATACTTATCTATATGATGGGTTTGTACAGTGCAGATAGAGGTGTTAGGAAAAGAGGTGGAAAGATCTGGAAGTAGGAAACGAGAGTCAGTCAGGAGAAGAGCAAGGGCAGAGCCAGTGTGATTTGAGGTGGGTCTTTAAATGTTTCTTGAAGAGGGGTGTTGAGGTCAAGGTAGTAAGTTCACTAGTGAGCTTGTTCCAGTGTGTACCCACAGCATTTGAGAAAAGGGAGTCACCTGCTTTGTTCTGAGATTTACATGCGGCTACTAGAAGTTTATTAGCTGATCGTAGGGTAGTGAGATTTTTATAGGGGGGAAATAAGAGTATTAAGAATAGGTGCCTTAGAAGGGAAGTGGAGTATCCTGTGGGTAATAGTCAGTTGTTGAAGTAGAATGAGATTTTGCAGTTCAAGCCAACCTAGCTGTCTGAGATTTAAGCAATGATGAGTCAGATTATGGGGCACCTGTAGCAAACCTGACAATGTTGTGGTAGGATGAGGCTAGTTTTGATAGGTTTGTTTTGGATAGGTTAATAAAGGTTGGAGATGCATACAGTAGTGTTGAGATGAGATGTGTTTGAGCTAAAGATATCCTAGTCTCTGGTGTGAGAAATTGTTTAAGTCTATAGAGTGCACCTATTTTTTTGTTAACTGTTTTTATAGTTAAATTGATGTGCGCATCAAAGTTTAGTTGATTATCTATTGTCACACCAAGCAGTTTTGTAGTGCTGTCGGGTGATATAATTGTGCCATTGTTAGAGACATTAGTAAAGGAAATTGGGATGGACTTATAAGTTGGAGTAATCAATAGTAACTTAGTCTTTTTAGGATTAAGGAGGAGACAGATGTGTTTGAACCAATTTTCTGCTGCAGTAAAAACATTTTGGGTACATGAATGTAGTTCAGCAGGAGACATTGCAGTGCAGATGAGTGTAGACTCATCTGCATACTGAATGCAAGTGGAGGATGGGAGGGAGGTATTCAGATTATTAATAAAGATGGAGAAGAGGAGGGGACCTTGAATATAGCCTTGTGGGACTCCAATGGAGACTGGGAGCTGGGAGGATAAATGACTATCCCAGAGTACTGCTTGTTGTCTATTTGACAGGTAGGAGTTGAACCACTGAATAGCCATTGTGTCAAGAGAAAGGGATTTAAGCATATCAATCAGGAGATGGTGATTTACCATATCGAATGCTTTTGAGAGATCATGAAATAATGCAGATGAATATAGATTATTGTTGCGATTTTTGTTGATGGTGTCTGTAAAGGAGAGAAGGGCAGTGGTGGTACTATGGAATGGTCTAAAGCCGTGCTGTGAGTCAGCAAGTAGGTTATTATGGAGAAGGTGTTCTAGAAGTTGTTGGTGGACACATCGTTCCATGATTTTAGCTAGAGGAGAGAGTAGGGCTATAGGACGGTAGTTTGAAAGTTCAGTTGTATTTCCCCCTTTATGTAAGGGGATGATATGGTTCTTGATAAAGTAGTCTGCCTTCATCTGGAGTAATTTTTTACTTGATCGGGATATCTTAGATGTCTTCCAGTCCAGTTTTAGGATAGGACATTGTACTGAGACAGCTGTAACTAGAGTTATTAACAATATCCTTGTTGAGAGAGAGAGAGACCAACGTAATTATTCTGTCTTCGTCCTTTTGGATCTGTCATGGGCATTTGATTTAGTGGAACATTCTATTCTTTTAAAAAGAATAGAGCATTACCATGGCCTTTCTGGTCTGTCCTAAATTGGCTTGCTTTCTGCCTGACAGATTGGTCTCAAATGGTTGTGTCTGGTGTGAATTCTTCCTCCACCTACCCTCTGCATTGTGAGGTTTCACAGAGCTACACTTTTGTTCCACTATTATGTACCAAATGTCATATGTCACTAAGAAACATTCTTCATTTGAGCACCATTCAATATCATTCCTATGCTGAAGACAGACAGCTTTACCTCTCATTTCCTTAGGATTTATTGTTGAACTGTAATTCCTTTTTATTTTACTTGGAATTTGTCCATGATTGGATTTTCAGTAATAGACTCCAACTCAATATTTCTAAAATGGCAGTATTGAGTGTCCTTACTGCATCATGGAACTGACATTCACTTTCATGGCAACAAACTGAAATTTGTGTCAAAATTGCATGATCTCAATGTAAGTCTTGACAACTGTCTGATGAGGAAGGACTGCATTTCAGCAGTTTTCAAGTCATCCTGTTTCTACCTTCAGAATATCCCCTTGATCAACTACCTTATTCCTCCTAATGACCTTCCTACTGTGGTTCGTGCTTTGATTTCCTCAGATTTAGACTCCTGCAATTCATTGTTAGCAGGTCTTCCTTACTCTGAGTTTACATGCCTGTAACTCACATAAATACTGCTGCTCATTTACTCTCCAGAGTCCCAAGACGTCATCATATCACACCAGCCCTGTATACCTTTGCATTGGCTTCCAGTCAGATACCGTATCATGTATAAGATTCTTCTTATTCTGTACATTTCTCTGCAAAGTTTTCATCCACCATACATAAAAGACCTTTTACATACCTACAGCCTTCCTTTGTCACTCCATTCCAGCTCTCAAAATCTTCTTTTTGCTTCATCTTACAATCTAGATTCTTCTTGTTTATGTTGCTTTAGTTACCAAGGACCCAAGCTTTAAAACCATATTCCAGGCTGGATCAGGGAAATACCTATCATTGCAGGTTTTAAAAGGTCTCTAAAAACATATTTGTTTGATTTTGCATTTTCATGACCATATATATGTTGTTGTTTCTGTTATCATTTATTGTTGGACATGTGCAGTGCTTGGGTTCAGACACTTAAATAACACATATGACCATACCACGAGTTCAGGTTAATGGATTCCCAGGTAATTGTGACTAATTCTGTCTCCTCACTGTGCCTTTAAGTCTATTTTGCAAAGTACTTTATTTATTTATTTTATTTAGTTGACATTTTTAACCGGGTTAGTCTGATTGGGTAGAAACCCTTTTTTAGCAGAGACCCATAGCTGGTAATCCATTAAGTACAGAAGAAGTAATTAGGGACCTGGGGACCCAAGTTGATAGCAATTCTCATTTGACAACCACATGGCCAAAGTGGTTAGAAAAACATTTATATAGCCCACCTAATCATGAAGGCACATCCCTCATCAGGCCCATAATTGAGTACAATGCCCCTTTTGGGATGTACCAGACACCTGCAGCAACTGGAAAGACCCCAAAAGTACCTCATCAAGAGGATCAAAGGGCTCAAACAGATGCCATATGCTGCCTGGTTAAAGAAACTCCAGCTCTACTCAGTGGCATACCGCCTGTTCAGGCGATCTGTGCCTTGTCCAACCTGGAATTAATGGACATGCTGCACCTCAGAAAAAGAAACTTGAACCTCAGCACTGAAATAAATAGGACATGCTGGAGGGACAGATTCATAACCCAGAGGCTCCCTTCACTCTGGAATAAAATCCCAGTCCAGGTTAGGCAGAGTCATTCATTGACTCTCTTCAAGTCTTGATGAGTGGATGGGAGATCATAGGTTTACCCCGGTATCACTTCTGTGTCACTGTTAGACAAAGGCACAGTATACTAACCTGGCATAGCAAAATAAATTTAAAATGGGTGGCGAAAGCCAAACACATTCTGGCTAGGCTTATAAATGCCCTAGGGCAGATAGCCTAGTATGAACCTATGAACCTATGAATCTATAAAAACAGTTACATAAAATTCAAATGGATATATAAATGATCTACAAAACAGTTACATAAAATTCAGATGGATACAGGAGAACAACATTTTTAAATAAAGTATACGAAAAATGTTTCAAGGCGTGAATCATAAACAGTCTAATTTATTTTTTTTGACAGGAATAGTATGAAAGATGAGTCAGAAGAGAAGCAAAATGCAAACAATTTGAGATAGGAAAATAGCTAAAGAGAGAGGCCAAAGTGTAGAGGAGAGGCAGAGAAACAGTCTAAGGTAGGAGTATAGAAAATCATAGCAGGTTGAATTTAAGACTATAATAGATAGGAATTAAGTGAATGGCTATTGACAGGGAGATTGACAGGCAGAGATGACAGAAGATAGGAAGAGACTGTTAAGGTAGCTTTGGAAGATAGGAATATACGATTATGTTGGGTCATTGCAAAGGCATAGTGCTAATGGTGGTTGCTCCTGTGATTTTATTGCATTAAAGTGGATTATTTGGTATATGACTGTGGTACCTGGACATTTTATTCTACTTTTGTTGGACTAGTTTTGATTTCCTGTTTCTGGTTGGGCATAGCCATAACCTGTTATCAATATAATCAAATTTCAGTTCAGTATCTGAAATTGGATGTTAGTAGCAGATATTATCTTCCCCTTTGTGAAGCCATTGCATAAGATTTTTTTGAATATTATACAATCTGTTGCATTTAATTTTTAGAATCTTTGCACAATTTTTCTACGTCTGCCTTTACTCTTATCAGATCTTGTCTATCTACAAAATAGTTTCCTGCAATATATAATATCTTTATATACATTTTCTTCATTTTTTTTCCTGATCTTATCTTACACAATATTTAATTTGCCTGTCCAGTTTGTTTATTTTGATTTTCAAAGTTCAAGTTTGACTGTGTCTCATGCCTGCAATCTTATATGTTTGTGTCTCTCCATTAATCATTTTGTTCTGATGGAAATGTAACCAGCTGTCATTGTGTAGTTAGATCCTAGTGTTAAACATGGATTCCCCTATATGAACTTGCCTCTTTCCTTCTGCTGTCTTTACATTAAATGTACCACTTCAATTAGTTTTACATAGTAAATGTTTTTCCTCCATATGGCCTATTATTAATCTTCTGCACATTGCTTTAAATTGCAGTTTACAGAATTATCTGGCAGTAGTTTAACCATTGCATACCAAAGGTGGTAAAACTTGCCATGAAGAAGCAATCAACTCTTTATGGAAAATGAAAGCATGTTCTATTCCCTTGTAGAATTGTGTAGAATCTGCAACAACCGCTGCTCCTTAACAAACATTGTAAATAATTAACTTCATAATGTAGAATCAATATTATCAAGTCTGTTTCCTGTAAACTTAAATCCCCAGCTACTATTATTTTCCTCCTATGGTTCATGCAAGAAATGTATGAATTATTTTAGGCCATCATCACTGGATGTTAGTGGCCTATACACTACACTAATTGTAATCCATTCTAGAGCTGACTTTATTGTCAGATGTACATGATTTATGGTATTGTCATTGTCATCAAAGATGCAATAATCTTAGGTCTCATAACAATCTTTAATCCCTATACATATATATATATATATATATATATATATATATATATATATATATGTGTGTGATTTATGGTATTGTCATTGTCATCAAAACAATCTTTAATCCCTATATATATATATATATATATATATATATATATATATATATATATATATATATATATATCTATCTATATATATATATATATATATATATATATATATATATATATATATATATATATATATATATATTGTTTGTGTCTTTCGGCTTTTCCCGGTTAGGGGTCGCCACAGCGGAACTCCGGTCCGATAATGATTGGCAGTAGAGTTTTACATGCTGGCTTGCCAGGCCTAATGCACAGCCTTCAATGAAGGAACACCCATTCATGCATGTCGCCACACAGAAGACGCTCTAGCTGAGAATCGAATGGGCAGCGTCTAACTGTGAGGCGACAACGCTACCGCAGCACCACCACCCCAGTTTTATATATATATATATATATATATATATATATATATATATATATATATATACACATATATAAAATAACACCTCCACCTGAATTTTTGTTAGAATGTTTGGCAGACATAGAATATTTATTTCCGGGCAGAACTGTTTTTTCAAGCATTGTTCACAAACAATAACAACAATAATGTTATATACATGTAACAAATGTTCTAATTAAAAAATATATTACTAATCGTCTAGCATTAACAACCAGAACAGATAAATTATTTTTGATTAGTGCAGTGCTATTTGATAAATATTAAAAATGTTAAAAAAAATCTGTTAAATTTTTGGTCTGACAAAATTCCTCCTTTGGGTTATTCACATATTGTAATATATCTACTGCAAAACCTGTTTTCCTTGCCTTCACAAGTGAACTCCATCCCACATAAATAAATGTGTGCCCAAAATTAGGCTAGTTTATTCTACACATTTGCCAGTTTTTAAAATGGGTGATTTTTCATGTAGTTATTTGCCCACAAAAGTCTTTTATTCACTTTGACATGAATCTCCTTTCTATATGTGATTTGATGTGATTTGTGATACATTTATCCCAATATCTGTACAAGCTGTTATTTGAGAGGGCAGTAAGTTCTCTTCTAAAAGTCAATGAGTTGCAGCCACTTAAACCAACAATAAAACAGCTGTTTATTTCCTTACATTAACAAATGCTAAGGCCCTATTCACATCATGTATTTTTGCCTCTAGCAAGCATTGCAGTATTTAATGTTCATCTTCTCTGCAAATGTGAGCATCTTTTCCTTTAGTTGAATCTTCGCTTGTTAATATATCATTTCTAAGTAGATTTGAGTAATCTTCCACCTGTGATTCAATAATGTCTGCTCTTCAGCTGTTAAAAAGAATGATCTTCATCACTGCTAGTCTTAATAGTTATAACAATAATAGTAATAATAACATTGTTCTTACCACTTACTTCATTTCCAATCATATAATTCTCATCTCTTGCCTGTGTTTACATTTGCTGTTTTGAAAAGAGTGTAATTTTCTGCAGATTGAATGTTTTTGATTGAAAAAATGTTATAATTCTGTTTAATCTGTGTATTACACAACAAAGCAGTTTCCTTTTGTTTAATATATCTTTTCTTTGCATTATAGAAATGAATAAATGTCATTTGCTTCCTAGTTATTTGTTGTAAACATATCCTTTCTGTCTTTTTTTATTTTTATATATATTCTCTGAACCCTCAGACTGCTGTATATATGTATCCTGAATTCCAAGATTGTTATTTGTAGTATCATGCCTAACTGGTGATGAGATATCTTTGCTAACAGGTGATACTTTCTTTATAAATGTGTTCTGTTTGCACTTTGACTAATATTATTTATGTCATCAGCACCATATGAGCAATATATGCAACGATGGTTTTCAAAACTGTGCTAGTTTGCTTATGTGCAATCATCTTCAGTAAATCTAGTTTTACATTCAGTAACACTAAGCAAATCATCTAGCGTTTTACATGAAGTAACGTCTCCAATATTATCAAATGTTACCTTTATATATACACAGCATACAGTACATCTCACAAGGCTATGGATCAATATTGGTTGAGGTCTCTTCGGAGTTCATTTTTTTTCAGAATTCTGGGTAAAAGGGTCAATAGTTTTCTTTTACTCAGAAAAAAATGGGATGTATGGCTAGGCCTATAAAGGCCCCAGTTGCTGTTTGCTTAGTATATACCTATGACCCTATGAACCTATGTACAGATTTTGATATTAATGTGGTAGCAATTTCAAGGTATGATGGAGGCATGTTGTTAGCAAGCTGAGAAGTTTGAATATTTCAAGGGCTTGAATAGTTTCTAGTGACAATAAGTTTGCTGGGACTGTTAAGTATGTTAATGTTAGTGTTGTTTTTGGGACGGGGTTAAGTACTGGTTTACAAAGTTGCACAACATTTTTTTCAGTACTAGTAGGAGTTTCACTTGGGAAAAGACAAAGCAATTTAGATTTATTGATAGTTTTAGAGTTTTCTTCTTATTCAGTTTTGAGGTAGTTTCTTTTAGTATTTAAGATCTGTGTTTTGATTGAGCATTATAGCTTTTTATATTTGGTTCCACTGTATGGAGTTTTCAATGATTTATACAGTTTTTAGACTGGTCTCATTTGGATGTGATCTAGCATACTTATGGTATAGCTAGTGCTAGTACATTAGTTTTAATATGTTTATTGTGGGTCGGTCTCTTTTATTTTGAGAAATTAAGGAAGGATATCGTGAAAAAGTTTGCAGGTTTGTCAAGTAGTAGAGATGCCAGAGGCTGTCAATCACCAATATGAATGTTTGGTCTGTAAATCTCTACACAAAGCAGAATGAATTCCCTGGAGCTGGCATGTTTGCTTTATTTTGGCAGGTAAAGGTAAGTAAGTAGTTAATAAGAGTCAAACTGAATACCAGCAATGCATTTTTTTTGGGGGGTGATATGTGTACCCAGTTGAATGTGCTGTGTTTACCCTTTTTTGTCTATTCTAGAAGTTAGGGAAACTATTTGTGTTAGACCACAGGGATGTGTTAGTGACTGCGTTTTTTTTATATGCTAAGTGCTAGTGAATAATAAAATCTATATGAAATATCAATAATAAATGACTATTTGAGGGCAGCCATCTCAGGGAATGATTTGTTGTCTCTTTTAGAAAAATGAGTGGGCTACAGAAGCAAGCATTGACTATGCTTTCTGTTGAATTTAGCATACTAAATACAATAAAATGTCCAGTATGAAGGATGAGGGAATATGTGATATAAGAGGTCATTGAAAAGTGCTCTGTCTATTGTAATACCAGCAGTGCCTTTGTGAGCTTAATCTCTTTTAATAATATGATCTACAGCAAAAGTGATTTTATATACTGAAACATGGGCCTTTCCATGTGTCTGAGATAACTAGTGTATATCAGGTATGGAGATTACAGTCCACGCATAGAATAATGCTGTTGCTGATAATCCTAGAGTTAATGTGGACAACAGTAATGGTAATTAATGCATTCCACTACTTATTATCTAGGTTGCTAACAAATGTGTTAACATGTATTGAGCCTGAGACGATTGATGCCATCCAGAGTGACTAAGAAGTATGTTGGTATGTTTTGGGCCTCAGATGGGATGGTTATTATCACTATGGCAAAATATACATTTTTGGAGTTCAGACTGTTTGCTGAGTTGCCTAAAATAAAAAAAAAAGTGTTCTGTGTCTTTTCATTATGGTAGGATGCAGTCTGTAAGTGATATCGGGGTTTGGGATGCACATTGGTATCTATGTTGGGTCGATTGTTTCTGTGATGGATGCTAGAATTAACTGTTCAGTGTACTGTAGCCCCACAAATTTGTGAGACTGCTGTGTGATTAGTCGTAGCAGTGCATCATTATGGCTAGTGAGAATTGTTGATGCATCGTCTTTTAAAAGTTATAACATAAACGGGCAATTAATAACATAAATGGGTGATTTATCTGCCATGTATTATTAGAGATCATGTGATGTTATTTGCAGGTACTGAATGTGTCACATGAGGATAATAGTTTATGTATAATGTATGGTTATGCATGGATATTATCTATAAAAAGGTCAGCGATGCATTCAAATGATGAATGGCCATGAGCCATAGCCAGCTGCAGTAAGTTATATGTTCAATTAAGTTCTGGAGGTGTAGAATGATGATAGGGTGGAGCTCAGTAACATTCATGAAATCAGTATTTTTATGGAGTTTCAGCTACGCAGAAAAGGTTTCTCCAATATGGCCTGATGGAAATAATGGACCCCTTTTCATTAACTGAAGTCACACTATGACAATAATGTATAACACTGCTGTCTACCAGCATTTGTAGTAAATGTTTGCAAGTGGCTTTGAATGGCCACAAGAGGGAAGTAGAGAAACATTAAGGTACGATTTTGGCTATTAATATTGGGATCATCTGCATCCTTAATTATCCAAACAAAATAAAAAAAAAGATGGTGCTTCAGATATGTTTGCTACCTTCCTGTTGTGATTATAACATTTATTTAGGCATAACACACACCAGCCATAAGGGGGAATGCCATGGTAATAGTTTGCTTTACAAGGCAGTGCAGCTCTACATTTTAAGGTGTTAGGTAGCATTCTTCGTGCACTGGTGTCTTTAGAGCATTTTGCTTGTGTCAGTTTATCAGTACACAAGGTATCACTTAACCATTAAGGCAAAATTCCAGTTGATAACTACAAAGAGGGCAGCCATGCATTATGGAATTTGGGTGCAGCTCCATTCATACTATACAGGATGCATGTAGTTTGCTGTGTTCTGTCTAGCTCTTATGTGATTAGAAAATGAAAAATATTCAATCAATTTATAACATAAGGATAGGAGAAGTATATCTACAGAATGGGAGAATGTTAGATAACAGTATAGCATTTACTTTTCAATGGTAGCTTAAGGAACCTTTGCACAAATTATTGCACCACATAGCAGTTATCTGACACAAATCAGTTCCAGGTGTTTAAACACACATTGCTTGAATAATAATTACAAAAGTTTTGCCCATTCACATGCAAAGACCATACATATATACCTTGTATTTACATCAAACCAGAGCAACCAGCAGTCAAGATCTATCAGAAAACCTGAATATTCTGTTGGTAGCAGTCATACTGAATGTACATATTTAATACATCTACATGAAATAGCAAGCATTTGACGTTTAGTAAAAGTTTGTCGATAGTCAATATGCTAACAATGAAGAATGGCTGAGTGCAATGAAAAGGAACAAAAGTAAAGTTAATGTGGTAATGCACCATCCCATTAAAGATGTTGCATGTTTAAGTCGCAAAATCATATAAAAATTGCTTCTTATCTTAGCGGCATTAATGGTAAATGCTTGGCTGGTTTATTTCATTTTATTTAGTTTTGTTTTACGCTTGTTTCCTGGATATGTAAGCTGGTCTACAGACGTTTTTCAGGCATGACCAGAAATGACATGGCACAAATATACAATTATATTGTGACATCAATTGCAGAGTGCAACAAAAATGCACTTTTTCAGTTCTTCATAACAATATGCTATGCTGTTATGTAATACAAATACTGGGAATTGATGAGTTTGGAGAGCAGAACCACATATTCTGTAACATCAAACCTTGTGTTGGAAACTTAAACAGAAATAACTGCAGAGTAAAAAGTGTTTTAAGCTCAACAAGCAAGTAGGAAAGGTTTCTCTAATCCTATTTGTAGTGGTACATTTTATATAGAGCATCATTTTCAAATATAAGTGGAAACTCTCTCTCTCTCTCTCTATGTGTATATATATATATATATGTATATTCATATTTGATATGTCACAACATATATAAAGTTAATGCAATGTAATTATAGTTCACAAAGCAGTTGATTTTCCTGGATCTAGACAGTTACATTTATAACTGTCCTGAAGATTGTCCTGTATTTCCCCTAAAAGCCATGTATTTAGTGGCACTTGTTATTTATCAGTGTAACCTATTACAACTTGCTGGAACAACTCTAGAGAAAGCTTTTACTCCTTTTGTCACATTAAGTAAAGGACTAACTAACATTATACTTTCCTAGTTACACAGTGAATAACATTATTTGTTTCTCTTTAATGTTAGCCATTGATTGGCAGTAGCTATTATTGAAACTTTTTAACATTTGGAGAATTTATTCGGAATGTAGACCTGTCTTGGTTGTGAAATCACAGTGGTATTCTGAATAGCTACCTAAATGAATGAATCTTACTATTTATTCTATGTAGTTTGATTTACAGAAGTGCTTTATGCATTTAGAAAAAAATGCCTGGGAGGTCATATCTATCTATCTATCTATCTATCTATCTATCTATCTATCTATCTATCTACCCAAACCAAAGTGTACAAAGGTCATACAGACAAACCATTCAGTAGAAAATGCAAGAAAAACTCAGGCAAGTGAGAGTTTTTACTGTATGATACCTTTAACCTTCTGTAATGGGAACGCATGGTATATATGCAAAAGATGCCTAAGTACATAAAGTGTTTCAGCTGCATAGCTTCTGAATGTCCATGACTAATCCTTCATGGCTCCATTTAGGCCAATAAATGTTGCTTTACTGAAGAACTTATCTACTTAACTACATTAGATAGGGTTCCCAGTGCTTCTACTAATCAATGAAATTATTTAGTTGATGTGCTTTACTTTCAATTAAATGTCTTGACTGGTCTAACACAGACATTTAGGACCAAATGTTATTGTAATCTGCATGCAGCTGACGTGGTAAAAAGTAAGTAATAACATAGCTAATGACCACTTAAAGAATGACATAGGATAATAATCAGAATAAAGCCCATATGTTATTTTAGTTTTAATGTATATCTGCCTTTATGGAAGTAGTAATAAAAAAGGAAATATAAATTAAAAAGAGTTGGAGAATGTGAATTACCTCTAACAGCTACAATTTACTCAAACTACTGGTTAATGTAGTGGTTAATGTACTGGTTAATGTAGTGGTTAATGTACTGGTTAATGTACTGGTTAATGTAGTGGTTAATGTAGTGGTTAATGTACTGGTTAATGTAATGGTTAATCTAGTGGTTAATGTACTGGTTAATGTACTGGTTAATGTAATGGTTAATGTAGTGGTTAATGTAGTGGTTAATGCACTGGTTAATGTACTGGTTAATGTAATGGTTAATGTAGTGGTTAATGTAGTGGTTAATGTAATGGTTAATGTAGTGATTAATGTACTGGTTAATGTACTGGTTAATGTAATGGTTAATGTAGTGGTTAATGTAATGGTTAATGTAGTGGTTAATGTAGTGGTTAATGTACTGGTTAATGTAATGGTTAATGTAGTGGTTAATGTACTGGTTAATGTAGTGGTTAATGTAATGGTTAATGTAGTGGTTAATGTACTGGTTAATGTACTGGTTAATGTAATGGTTAATGTAGTGGTTAATGTAATGGTATACAACTCATTATCTCTTCGTGTTAAGAAGTAGTAGTTGCTGTGCTTTAGTAGAACTCCTTACATTTCAACAGCCATGTCTTTCATGCAGCAAATGAATGTGCAGTACAATCTACAGCCATCAGGTAGCTTGTTTCTGTACCAAGTGATGAAAACACTAAGGCATAATCATTATACAGAGGACATAATTTGAAAAGATGAGATGGTTATTAATAAAATCATACAATTTTAATAGCAGCAATACACTGTGGCAAGATGTGGTAATTCAAAGCTCTAGTCATGGAGAAGGCCATAGTTTAGTTTCTCTAACTGTATATTTGTGATCAAACAGTGTTGCCTATCCATCACAGTGAATAACTCACATATACCATGCTGCCCTGCTATAGTACAGTATACAGACTAGTTATAGGGTATCACTATTATACAGTGGTAGGCTAATATATGATGCTGTGCTACTGTCTGTGGGTGGAGTTTAGATTTTCAGTCATGAACATATAATAATGGCATGTGTGACAGAAAAATGCAGATAATTTGCAAAAATGCAGCTTATAAGCATGTGTCCCTTATAATGCTGTAGGCATTTTACTCAGAAATTATAAGAAATACTGATCCCAATTACCAATGATTACACATAATACACAAATGAAGGTGAAAATCAACCCACTATCACCACACATGGACTCCAAAAGGCAAAGGCTTGATGTGTTGAGCTACTTGCTACTCTGCTCTTTGCGCAGGATGCTGTCAATCAGACCTGCTGGCAATATGTCTGGAAGGATGTGATAATGGACATTAATGTTGTCAGTGACAAGGACCATACTTAAGAAATGGTTCACCATGGGGCCACTGACATTACTCATGCTTCAGAAAAAAGAGCTACTCACCTGGCACAGGAACATAGGCCAACAGATGGTAGGCCTTTGTCAGAGATAGTGGCACCTCTACATGGTCCCACAGTGCGGTGCAGTGCATTGCAAGATATCATTGTATAGATTCAACATACAGTAAGAGTATAACAAAGGTGAATCCGCACTCCCACGAAGCAAATTCTTCCGTGATGGATATGTAATATATAAATAACCAAACAAACAGTTTCAACACGTTAGTAACCAAGGCAGACTCTATTGAAAACACTTGAAGCAAAATGTTCATATATAGACGCTCAGAAAACTGAGATATGAAACATCAAAATCTATTTATTGGCATGTACAACAACGGTTAGCGCTTTCGCCCAAGTGGCTTCATCAGACCTCAGGTGAAAGCACTAACTGTTGTTGTACATGCCAATAAATATATTTTGATGTTTCATATCTCAGTTTTCTGAGCGTCTATATATGAACGTTTTGCTTCAAGTGTTTTCAATAGAGTCTGCCTTGGTTACTTCCTTGTTGAAACTGTTCGTTTGGTTATTTATATAATACAATAAGAGTATAGTGGAGATGCCCCAGGTGTGTAGAATTCATACTTCTCCTTTAGGAATTACTTACTGATCAAGTTATTAAACTGTTCAGATTTAGGTTATATAGGAACAACTGGGATTCTACCTGCATGACCATCTGCACAAAGAATGCTGTTTAAATGTCTGGTTTTCAGATAATACTGTTCCCACCCTTGACTTTGCTGTGCTTCTACAGCTGGCTCATGCATACACTGGGATATTGTGCTTTGTTGTATTTGCAGGTGATTCTCTACCTAGCACCATCACTGTAGAACTGTCAACCCCTGAAGTTGGAAGATTTGTAGCCTCTGATGATGATATCATGAATTATGTGGTACAGTCTGGCAATGCAATGTGTGTATTTCACACAGGAGTATGAGCACCATGTCCTTCCTTGAAACATGCAAATAGTCGGATGCCGGATCTGATGCACATTATAATGTTGGGATTGGATGCGCATTTTAGTGCTGGGATCAATTGCACTGTCCCATGCCATTAACTATTGCTGTGTTTTGACAAAGTTTTGTTGGTGTAACAAGACATTGCTTCTGTGCATGATGCAATGCTGCAGTATGACACTCTGTTAATTTTTCAATTTTTTCCATATACTTGGAAATTTAGTGTCTATTGATGCTGAGGATGTGTATCAGCAGTGTTATAAAGAGTGGCATATCAGCACAGACATTCTTTTGGGACATTGTTATTGTAATCTGTTGGACTCATTCCTGATATGAAGTCCAATATTCTCTTAATGTCGCAGAGGTCTGTACTCCAAAGGATTCAGCTTTATGAATTGTGCACAAGACATCAGTACCTAATATGCATAGCTGATCCACACCAAGAAGATTCTGCACAAAGGGTTGGCAAAACATACTCTGCAGTTAAAGGGAGTTTGTGAATTATGTGGAATTCTAATATGTGTTTCTAATCATGTCCCAGAACTATGTAACTGCATAGTGTACTTGCAAATACTAGCCTGTATGAAGGTACCTAATGTAAGGCTTCGGAAACAAATGGTTTTACCT